>NW_025317580.1:0-53076 GCF_018873765.1 Telopea speciosissima
CTACATTACCACTTAACTGTTTAACAGCATCAGATTTCCCTTTGTTAGTTACTGTTTGATTGAGTCCAAACTCTCCAAACTTATGCTCTATACTAATAGCCTGATTTCTCATCCATCTTCCACTAATTTTCCCCAAATTCCTCTTATTCCCATCCAATGCCCTTCCAACTTTTGAATTAGCATCAATGGCTCCATCATCCAATTTATCTCGGCTTAAAGGATGGGTTTTAGCTGCATCTTCCATTTCCACCTCATTCAACTTACTATGGTCATTTAATCCTCTATTACCTCTTTTTCTGTAACCTGATTTACTTCTTCCCAGACCTTCACTACCGGAGCATTGAATAATCCTCTCAGATAACTCGTCCCCTTTCACTGAATTGGCAGTTTCTGATGGATGTGAATGCACCTCAGACCCACGTAGTTTTAACTTTTCTTCATTTCCATCCAAAACGGGTGTTTTCTGAAGATCTTTTCCTCTCCAACCGTTCTTTGAATAATCCTCGTTGGCATCTTTAATTGAGTACTTCTCCTTAACAGTCCGAACTGACTCCATGGCCTTCAAATAATCATCAAATGTCGGCTTAAACGTCAATTCCTTCTCAAGAAAACCCCTATTAACTGAATCCTTCGACTCTCCCTTCAATAAAGCTTCAGTTGTTCTGCAATTGGATGATTTTAAACTGGAACTCCAAATGTAGCTCACCTCCTTTGTTTTGAGAGGGACACCGAACATGGGTTTCACAGAAATTGTAAACCCATGTAAGGAAGAACAATTCCGGAAACATTTCCACCATGGAAATCCATTTCGACTCAAACTAGAGATACCTATTCGCTCATTCGCCATGATTGTCCCCATCACATCACTCTACGCACCGAACTAGCATCATAGTCCAATAAAAATTGACGCTAAAACCGAACTAATCTAGTAGCAACTCCATATCTGTCCTTAACAAGTTCGCTGGTTTAAACCCAACGAAATAAATAGATTGAAATTGTTAAAGACAAGGAAATATATACAGGCTTGAACTCTGCAAGAGACCATGAAATGAATAGCTAACAACACCGTGTTATGACTCTTCCAAGGAGCCCTAAAACTGCTCTCTCTGATTTTGGCCAAAGGGATTTTGGAACTTACAGCGTGTCTTCTCACTCGTCTGAGCTTAAATTGCGAGGTCGAGCTGCAGAAGAACCAGACATGCTCAGTATGAAATATGGACAATGGATGGATAAAGGATGAACAACACAGGCTTATAAGGATTTTTGCCATTTTATAAAAAAGAGCGAAGAGAGAGAGAGAGGCTTAAACAAATTTTATCAAAACAAAAACAAAAAAATAAGAATAAAAAGGAAAACGAGTTTCCCTCCACCCACGGTGAATGGAATCCAAAAGGTGTATGAAGACAGGAATGAGTATCATGAGGGTATTTTGGAACATATAAGGTGATCCGTCTTGTATGGATGGAGTAAAACTTTGTTTAAAAAAAAATATTTGACAACCGAAGAGTGAATTTTTGGTTGGGTACACCCTGTTTTGCCAAGTGATATAATGATGTAGTAAATCTTCCTATATTTAGAAAATGGTTTAATTGGTCAATTTTAAATTCAATTATTTTATCTTCTATTTGTAATCATATGTGTGTCGCATTCATTTGTAGTTCTCAATTTTTTGATAGATTTTTCAATTTTTTGTTTCATCCTTCCAAAAATTGAAATTGTTTTGCAATTTGACAAAGAAAACAGATAACCATCCACAAAATTTCAACCTCATCTGAAATCTAAACTACCACATGGTAGAATAGTGAAGCCAGGAATTGATTTCATGTCTACAGCCATCATCCACCAAAAGGTACACCACACCCACCTCTTTTAGTCTTCTCTGATCAACACTTTTTCCAAATAGGAGGAAATATTTTAGTGCAGACAATCCAAAATATATTTTCCACAAAGCGTTCTTCTTCAAAAAGAACATTATGCTACTAGATAGTTGATTATATCGATATTTTTAACCTAGTTTTAATGTATGTTAAAAAGTAGGAAAATAGGGTATTGGGGAATAGTACAAGGGTATTCTTGACATTGTACAATAAGAAAACAGACATTTATCACCTTAGATCAGTACAATTTTTCTTATCTTCACTTTATACCATATGTCTTCTTTCCAAGTACCTCTAGCAATCCTTAATGAACATATATATATAAAAGGACAAAGTTTCCCTCCACCTATAGAGGATGGATCACAAACCCTTCCTAGGGTTTTGGTGTGTTCCAAAATCTGTTTGATGATAAATGTTTTTAACATTAATTTGTCATCCTACCACAGAAGGTTTTTTTTGATTAAACGTAAAAGCAAATTGAAAAGGTGAAAACTTGTTGGTCTATAATCAGTGATTTGCTTCATATTTTTATTTTGGGGACTAAAGCTATGTTTGTGGAGTTTATTAGAGGAAACCTTTGTTCTTGAGTTATTGAAAGATTTCACAAGACCATACATCTCATCCATTAGTATTGCCATGAATGACTTATCAAATCTAGCCTGGAACTCATCAAATGTAGGGAGTTTGTAACTATTCATAACCCTAACAACATCATAAACAGAGAAAGCAAATCACTATCGATAAAACTGAAGTAGATTCTCAAAATAGTTTTTAAGAAAGCTTGAAAAGTGTTACTTTGATTCTATATGTTAAACAAACCTCACTTTAAATCAAGTGCATTGTTTTAATCTTGTTTATTAAAGTTTGAAAAAGTTAAATATCTAAGCCATAAATTGAACTACAAAACATAAGATGGAGCACTTGTTTCAGTCGCACATACTCTTTGCCTATTGAAAGGAAAGAAAAACAAAAATGGAAAACATGGCCCAAGGCCTATGACTTTAGCTCAACTGGGCTCAAATTCACTACCTTTGGCCAATCTAAGCCTAAGCAAAATTGTAGCAGGCTAGGTCTGGGCTTACCTAGGCCAGCCCAAAATCCAGCCATGTCCACCCCTACTTGGCTATAAGATTGATATTGGTTATAAGAGGGCCTTCATTTTAACTACTTCCATATAAGCTATATGGGAGAAGGATTGCTACGATGCCAAAGTATAGTTCCTACCAATGAAGGGGTGGGAAACTAAATTGTCCAGCAGAAGGGGTTTCAATTGTTATGGATAGTTCTCTTGTATTCCATCGCTTGCATAAGGGGGCCGATTCTGAGGGCCGTTAAGAGGCCATAGGGCCTGAGGCCTTTTTTAGGGCTATATGGGCATTTGGTAAATTACCTATATATGGTGTCGCTATAAATTTGTAGCTACACTTCTTTCTCTGTAATCAATTTGAGAGAATTGTGAGGACAAGCGGCTGTAATCCTATTATTCTCCATTGATAGTGAAACAGATCTTATCTCACTGTGGATGTAGGCAAATTTGTCAAACCACGTAAATCTTTCTTTTGTGTGATTCTTGTTTGTGATTTCCAATTCTCTCCTACATTGTTATAGATTTCATTTTCTACATCAATGAGGAGAGAGAGTGTGGGTCCGCAAGAGGATGGAGAGGGCGTGTACAAGAATCTACAAACTGGCGTATTGGTAATCATTTTCCCACACTATATATACAGAGGCATAGCGTAATGTATAAGGGTGTCAACTGGTCGAGCTTGACCGGGCCTCATGGTGCTTAAAGCCTGCACCATGACCACCCGTTTATACAATTGGGATGGGCCTGGACAGGCTCATAACTAGGCCATGGGCCTATTTAAATCTAAACAAGCTTTAAACGTTGCAACAGAATTACAATTCCAAAAAAACAAAAAAACACCTACTGCTGTTGTGATACCAATTTCAAACAAATCAGACCAGTAATGACAAGGAACTGAATTCAACAAAAAAAACCCATAAAAGAAATCTTAGTAGAAGTAAAATCTATCGAGTGCTCAGCAGAATCTAAAATTGAAGACAAATTATGAAAGAAAAAAATTTCAATTGATTAATCTTGTGGACAGAATTGAAATAAACATCACCAATCTACCAAAATCAAACAATCCTAGTAAGATTAGGGGTGTAAATGAATAGCTGAAACCGTTTCCATATTCGTATTCGTATCCGTTTAGCTCTATTTGAATCGTCCAAAGCTAAACGAATGCGATCTACGGATAGGCTATAGCTATCCAAAAGCTATATTTACATGTAAACGGATAAAATATCCGATCCGTATTCGCTTAACACTATCCGAATTCGCCTGATAACTAATCGATGCGGATGCGGATATAGCACTAACCGAGCCGAATCCGATCCATTTACAGCCCTAAGTAAGATTAGGATATTGTAATTAATCCATAAATTAAAATACATAATCTAATAGAAGACAAGATCAGACACAACCACACAGGGAGACTTTGAGAAAGAAGGGAAGGGAAAGTTTACAGGGTAAAGGGTCAGTCATGTAACCGGGTGGACTAGGTCGAGTGCTTGATGGGCTAGGACACCACCCCGGACCAACCGGTTAAAAAAAGTATCGGGCTGGGTCTAGAATTGACACTCCTAGTTTTAGGTAGGCTTCACATTAGTAATGTGAAGCCTACCTAAAACCAAACGATCCGACCTCCCATGTTAGTCCAACCCTTATGTAATTCCATCCAAACCATACATTCCTTTGTTGTTTTTTTGTATTTTGGTAACACCATACATTCCGACATCCCATGTGAAACAGTAGCCTCTCTCTCTCTCTCTCCTTCCTTGATCCCATTGGCCAATTCGAATATGGATTTACACTTTTACCCATAAAAGAAAAGAAAAATATACTGGTGATCCATTGGCCAATTCAACTAGTTGTTACCCATAAAAGGGAAAACACTAATTAAATTGTCCAGATGTGCTGAAGTGATAATTTGCTTTGTTGTCTCATATTCTATTATATGCAAATTGTCATTTATGCTATTCTGAATCATTAATCCTTTCTGGCTTTTGGTGGAAAAGTAAAGTTGTTAATACCATTAATGACTAAACCAAATATGTTAACCGTTAAATAAAAGTATAAGTGGGTCACACTCAAGAAAGTTTCATGCATGGCTTAATGAGTTGGATATAAATCATCATTACCAAGACAAAATAATAAGTTAAAAAAAACAAGAGAGAGAGTAGAATGTTGGAGACCTTTCACTTAAACAGACTATTTGTTTAATTACTAATCTCTGCCCTTGTTTGAATTAGAGCCTCTTAAAATAAGTTAAAAATAGAGATTAACTGATATTAATTGATAGGTTCCCTAGATGAAAAAGGTCTTCACTAGAAGGAATCACAGGCAATGCTAGTAAAATATTAAGAATGAGTAAATGATTGAAATTCCCTTCTTGGGTTTTAACAAAAAAAAAAAAAAAAAAGTTGGGTTTTAGCTTCCATATCCATTAAGAGAAAATTCCAACAATTACTTTGCAGTTTCGTCGGCACTGATTATGGAGGAAGATATAAAAGCTTTTGCTTTCCTGCCAGGAGAAGGGATGGAAAAGGGCACATGCAGGAGCTTTGGTTGGGTATAAACCAGCCTCAGCATTTGGATTTCCTGGCTTTGTTCACAGCCAGCCTGTTTGAATCATTTTTTGTTTGGTTGAAAGCCTGTTTGAATCTGACTATATATATCCGACTATTATACTCTTAAGAAGTCAGGTAGCTCATTTTTTTTTTTTTTTTTTTTTGGTTGAAAGAAGATTCATTGAAAACCAGAGTCAGTACAAGCAGTGGCCTCTTTCTCACAGAGATTTAGAAGCCACAGAGTGGAAACTGGCCAATCCATCGGTGACTCAACCGACAGGGCCGACCGGGCCAAGGAGTCTGCAACCACATTAGACGACCTTGGAATAAAGCAAAAAGACAGTCAACAAAAGAGCTTTGAAGCTGAAGAATATCAAAGCCCACAGCATCAATTTCATAGTCGAAGCTTCTTGAATTCAGTTGTTGAATCAGGCTTAAGCAATCCGACTCCACCACAATATGAGATAAATGGAGTTTAGCCGCTTGAAGAAGACCCGTTCTAATAGCAAGCGCTTCAGCGTAAAGACTAGAATCACAGGAGGTACCTGAAGAAAAAGCATGTATAAGAATCCCCCCGATGATCCTCGATGATGACCCCTAAACCTCCTTTACCAGAATTTTTAACCCATGCTGCATCACAGTTAATTTTAAGGAAAGGCTCATTAGGGGAAGTCCAAGAATGGGAGGAAGGAAAATTTCTCTCTTCAACTTCAATAGAGACTGAGGGAGGTTTGCAAACCACCGAAGAGAAATCTTGATGAGCTTTCTCAGCCATGGAAATAACTTGCTGTGGTGACCATTGCTTATTGTTGAAAATCAAATCGTTACGCGCCTTCCAAATGAACCAAAGTAAGAAAGAGGCCAGGGAGAATCGTTCTTGAGCCAGCTTTTTATCCCTGCTAAAAATAGGATTCCAAGATCGCAACCAATCGCTCATCTTATTGAAAGTAGGCATAGAGGTTAAGTGGGATAAGGATGAGCCAAACCAAACGGCTCTAGCAAAGGGACATGTAAGGAGCGTGTGACCAACTGTTTCCAAACTTTCCCCACATCTGAAGCAAGCCAGATTAATAGGAATTTTCCTGGCCATGAAACCTTCTCCAACCGCAATTCCATCTGCACAGCATCTCCACAAAAAAAGCTTGATTTTCGGCTGGGTTTTAGCATTCCATATTCTTTTCCACAATTGATCTGTCATGGACATATGATTCTTATTAGCAACTGATGAAGAGGAGGATTGGTTAGATATCTTAACCTCCTTCCTATTTTTCAGCATGTGATACATGGACTTGACCGAGAAAATGCCTGACTTCGCTCCACCCCAAACCATCTTATCTTCACTGGGAAACAAGCTCAAGCTAATTTTTAGGATCGCCCTCTTATCAGCTGGCAAAAAATAAGCATCTAGAAGATCCACCTTCCATGATCTGGTTGGAGCATGAATAAGATCCGAAACTCTCTCAACAGGGCAATCATCCGGTTTTTGGGAGATAACTTTGAAGTTCTTGGCCGAGGGTATCCAATTATCCTCCCATATTGAAATTTTATCACCCTTCCCCACCAACCATAACAGACCAATGGATAAAGCATCCCTACCTTCAAGGAGACTCCGCCAACCCCACGAAGGTTGATGCCCCAGTTTAGCATTTAAAAAATCTCCACTAGGAAAGTAAATATTCTTCATCATCACCGCCCAAAGAGAATCCGGTTTTGAAATCATGCGCCAAGCATTTTTAGCAAGTAAAGCTTGGTTGTGAAGATACGGATCTCTAAATCCCAAACCTCCGATTGCTTTGAATTACACATTCTATTCCAAGAAACCCATCGTAGCTTATGTTTCTAATTGTCATCCCAAAAATTTTGCAGAGGCCCTTTTAATCTCCTCCAGAGAAGATTTTGGAAGCTTAAAATTTGCACCGCATAATTTGTCATTGGGAGGGCTGCAGATTTCAATAAGACCTCTTTACTCGCCGATAGGAGAGACTTCTTCCACCCTTGCAATTTGGAGATAGTTCTGTCCTTAATATCTTCAAAGAGCAATTTTTGGAAATGCCAAATGTGGGGAAGACCAAGATATCTAGCCGGACCATCTCCGTAAGGAATCTTAAGCACTCTAGAGAACCATCTTCTAAATTTTGCATGAGTATTTTTGTTGAAGGTAATGCAGGACTTCTTAAGATTGATCTCTTGACCGGAAGCTTGACAGTAAAGATCCAGACATTTCTTCACTTCAATTACCTCTTTAATATGAGCTTTACCAAAGAGAAGACAATCGTCAGCAAAGAGAAGATGGGAGAAGACACTGCCTCGATTTCTAATTTTAATACCATGAATCTCTCCTTTTGAAATTGCCGCATTAAGGATGGAAGATAAAGCTTGAGCACAAATAATAAAAATAGCTGGAGATAGGGGATCTCCCTGTCTAATTCCCCTTGTAGGGATGATATCCCCACATTCCGATCCATTAATCAAAAGAGTATATGAAACCGACTTGATGCAAGACATCACAAGTTTTACCCACACTTCTGAGAAACCCAATTTAAGAAACATCCTCTCAATAAAATTCCAATTGACTCTATCATATGCTTTGCGCATATCCAGTTTAATAGCCATGAATTGGGATTGGCTTTTCTTTCTCCTTTTTTTAATAAAATGAAATAGTTCATGAGCTATGAGGATATTATCGGAAATATACCTGCCCGGAACAAAAGCCGATTGGGAGCTATCAATAATAGAGTCCAAGACCATCTTAAGTCTAGTAGCCAATAACTTGGAGATAATCTTCACTACCACCGAGCATAGACTAATAGGACGGAACTTATCTGCAGAGTCAGCATCTTTAGACTTTGGGATTAGGCAGATGAGGGTACGGTTATGCCAAGTTGAGAGAGATCCATTTTTAAAGAAATCAATAACAAATTGATAGATATCTTCTCTAACGTCCTCCCAAAATTTTTGAAAAAATTTTGGAGGAAACCCATCAAAGCCGGGAGATTTTAGAGGGGCAAGAGAAAAAAGAGCTGATTTTACCTCCTCCAAATCCGGTATTCTACACAGATTTGTATTAACATCTTCAGTGACCACTGGTTGAATTTCAGAAATCACCTCCTCAATTGCAGCCTCATTCGTACACCCTTCCTTATAAATCTCCTTGAAGTACTCCTCAAGAAGGAGATGAACATCCGCTTGATTTGGTCCATGAGCCATCAAGATATTTGAGTTTGAGAATTTTATTATTTTGGCGCCTTCCGAGTGTAACCACATGGAAAAACTTTGTATTTAAATCTCCCCTTTTATCCAATCAATTCGGATTTCTGTTTCCAAAAAAGCTCTTCTTTCAACAACTCGCTTCCAATTGAGTGATAATCATTTCTTCTTTCTCTTGAAAATCTTCATCCTGCGATTGAGATTGCAATTTCTCCAACTCCTCCTTGAGCTGTTGGATTTTGACATGAATATTACCAAAGCTCCTCCGATTCCACTTCTTAAAGGAAACCTTTGTATTTTCCAGTTTCTTCGCCATTCTATTTGCAGCGACTCTCGAAGAAATGGACCAGCCTTCCTCGCCACATTGCCACAATCGGGATGGGAAAACCACATATCCTCAAATCTAAACGGCCGGATCCGTTTAGATGAGATTCCTTTGGTGTTCACACAAATTGGAGCATGATCTGATCCTACTGAAGCTTTAACCATCACTGAGAAATCTGGATTATCTTGCAGCCAAGCCGAATTCGCAAATCCTCTATCAAGCCGGATCCTAATATTCTCATTACCTTTTCTTCTATTATTCCAGGTAAAGAGAGGTCCATTATACCCAAGATCCAGAAGATTGCACCCATCTATGAAGGCTCTAAACACCTCACAATCTTTATTAGGAGAGATATTACCTCCTGATTTTTCTTTCCAAGACAGATATGCATTAAAGTCCCCTATTGCAATCCAGCTATCTTGCCGAGTTGAACCAAAAGCAGAAATAACATTCCACACCTCCCTTCTACGATGCTTTCTCGGCTCTCCATAAATTCCAGTTAGAAAGAAAGGGGAATAACCATTTAGGGATACTTTAGCATCAATAAAATTAAGGCTGGAATTTATAATTTCAATCTGAATATCTCCCCACCAGAATAAAGCCAAGCCTCCTGCAGAATTTATAGAATCAACATAGAAGTAGGAATGATCCAAGAACTGCCTTCTAATTTTCTCAACTTTTTTCCTGTTATTTCGACTTCCATAAGAAACAGAATATCCGGTTTCTCGATCTTGAGGAGATTTTTCAAAGAACGAATTGTCAGGAGCTCCCTAGACCCCGACAATTCCAACTTATAATTTTCATGATGACCGTGGGTCAGACTCCCCACCACCACGGGCCAAACGATAAAAAATGCTGATCTTCAGACTTATCCTCCTTGATTGATTCTTCCATTTTATCTTCAGCTGGAATCTCCTCTTCCATCACCAAACGGGTTCTCTTCGGAGAAGGTGTAACCCTGCTTGTTCCTCCAGGCTCATTATAATGATGTTCATCCGTAATGCTTTGGAGGAAACCTGGTCTTTGTCGCATTGGACCTTGACCAGAAAATGAAGGCGGTTCATTAAGGTTCAATGGGCCGGTTTGACCAAGTTGCTGAGTTGGAAAACTTTGGTTCGTGTATTGGTTACGGTGGGTTACTGCTTATTTAAGTTGTGGGATAGGGAGAAGTTTGAGAGGTAGGGTAGCGATTCATTATGGTTTGATTTAACTCAGGTTGTTGGAGGATTTGAAGAGGTGATAATTGGCCTGGATTAAATGTGGGTAAGGGAAGAGACGTGTTAGTGGAAGCTAGGAAATGTGGAAGGTCTAGGTTTTGCATGGGAAAGAGAGAAGAATTTAATGGGTTTTGGTTTAATGGGTATGGGGTTTGATGATTAGGAATGTTGTGAGAGAAAGGTACTTGTGGCTGATTTAATGGGTTGGTAGTAAGTTGGACACGTGTACCGGTTCCCTGGAAGTCGAAAGGACCATTTGCTAGGAGAGCCGAGCCTGAACCACCATGTCTACGGCTGAGCTTAAGGATGTAGCATTCGATTCGCGGTGCATATGGTGTTCTTGCTGGAGGGGCCTGAAGAAATTTCCATGGAGCTTTTTCACAATGCGAGCATCTGGAACTACCCCTCTAATATCCGGATTGAAGTGACGTCTGCTAAATTCCTGACAAGGGACCTCTTCGCTGCATCCATGCTCATTCTTATGCATCCATTCTTCTTCATATAACTTTGTACACCTTTGTTCTTCATGTCCAATTATTCCACAATAGAAACAAAAGAGCGGCGACCTCTCATACTTGATTTCGATGAAGTGCTGTGTTCCATTTCTTCTTTGAATTCTATATTGTTGCTTCAGAGGCTTGGATATATCGATCACAACTCTGATCCTGATGTAGTGGACAATATTATCACCCCTCCTCGATCGGATGATCATCGCTTTCAGAGGTGAACCAAATCTTGGGGCTATCTTGGATGCAAACTCCAACTGAAGAAACTCCTCGGAACATCATGTAGTTGTATCCAAACCAAGTGGATCTGAAATTCCATTCCTTCTTTTGATTCCATTTTTCCGCAATAATGAGATTATTAGAAACCGACCACGGACCTTCATTAAGAGCATTTTGTAAATCTAATCCATGCTTGAAAATGAAAAAGATATGTGTCCTTATCAAATGGAGCCACCTTGATCGAAATCTTGTATTCCAAGCCTTGACAAGTGCTTCGTCCACTGCTTGACGACGATATAGTTTCCCTGGTATTACATATCCAACCAACGTAAGGCTCCAGTTAACCTGAGACTCTTCCTCCAGGGTATCATCCACCAGGAAAATATCATCATCAACATTACCACTATCTGCTTCATGTACTGGGACTTCTTGGCTAAATTCTGGTGAAGTGGAAGGAGAATTGTAAGCTTGTTGGGAAAGAGGATCTGGCCAAGGGGGTGTTTCCATTACTGGGCGAAGAGATCGCTGGTTGTTCATTTGGAAAAACTGTAGAAAACAGGTTTGAGAGAGCTATACCGGAAAGAGATTCAGAAAAAAAAACAGCCGGAAAACACACCAAAATGGTGGAGAAAAGCACACCATTCAGGTGGAGGAAAAAAAAAACTTAACGAGGATTGATTGGGGGCGTGTTAGTTTGGACTTTGGAAAAGTAGGTAGCTCACTTTTTATTACAACAAGATTTGGGCTAAAAAATTCTTAAATTTAACCCACTTGTTGCTCTCACGCTCCAATGTATTTTCAATAGGCAAAAGATTGCTACCTGGTCGTGCAGTTTCAATCAAGATGCGGGCCAATGGGAGTGCACAACAAGCATCAATATGGATGAGATTTTTTATTTTATGGGGATGGGATGGTAATTTTACGTATTCGTGTGTCTAGATGCGGACTCCATGTGACAAGGCAGTGTTCTTTTTGCCATATATTTTTTTGGACATCACTAATTCATATATAACCTTGCATTTAAGACTTCAGGTTTGTCCAATAGCATAAACTAGAAGGATCTAAAGAAGATTAGTATAGATGTAGCGGAGTAGGGTTCTTAGGATAGACTTTTTCTTAAGCCCCGATGAAGGGGAATCCCTTGACCGTGGCTTTTTCTCTCCGTGAGAGGGTATCTCGCAATAGAGGAAGGGTATTGTCGACTTCGTCCAATTGGGGGTGTTTTAGGATCATAGGATGAAGGTTGAATCCTACACTACGGGTAGGGGTGCAAGTTTGGCCCTGGCCAGCCCTGAGCCCGAACAGGGTCTCCGCTAAGATACCAGGCCCCAGGGGCGGGTCAGGATTGGAAATTTCTGTCAGAGTCAGGGTCGGTTTGGGTCAGGATTGAGGCTTCGGACTGAGCCCAGCCCGGCCCGATTCGATCCTGCTTTAAATGATACTATAAGATATATATTATAAGCTTAAATGTCACACATATTTTGTTATATAAAATATTATATATGAAGATAATAAGTGATAATATGTTTTATTATAGTGTTATTTTATGTAAAATGGATAATTTTCTCCACGACCTAGTCACCCAACCCAACTCAGTCCAATCCATGCATGGTGCGCCAAAAGTGGGAAGTGGTATCGACGTATCGTATTATCTTATAATAAGAGCACGCTTGCTTTTAATTTGTAGTTTCACTCTTGCTTTTGCCTTACTCATTTAAAGGTGTGTTCTCGTCTTTTGAAAGAAAGATGTACACTAGCGGTCTTCTTGTCACTCTTTGGAGCTTTCTCTCCCTTCCCCCACTTCATGATGAGGGCCAAGCAGGGTAAGGCTGGCCCGACCCTAAGGCCGGATCAAGGTTGGATTTTTAAGGCCTCGAGTCAAGGTCGCTGGGCCTGAGTCTAATTAAGGGGAATCCAGCCCTAACTACGGGTGTAGGAAACCTTTCTAGGGGTTCTTATGTAGGCTTTGACAAATATACAATCATCCTTTTAAGTAAGGACAAATCTATTTACCAAAAAAAAAGTAAGGGAAAATCTTTCTACCAAAAAATAGTAAGGGAAAATCTTGTTGTAGCCAACCTTGGTTACAATGAGATTGTAATCTTATTTTTTTTGTGTTTTTATATATAACATTTTTTTTTTCTTTCAATGGGATTAAATCTTGTCATATCACATAAAAATTACATTAAATGATGTATTAAATAATTTTTAACTTTTTGAAAACCATTTTTTACTCCTAAATTAAATACCATTTGGGAATAAGATAATGTGCAGTTAAAATAAAGTTACAACTTCTTAGTTCACTAATTTGGTGACAATAAATTGCTCCTTTTTAGTAATTAGTAAAAAATTAAAAAAAAATTTTAGATTAGCCCAAACTGCCATGTGACATATTGGATAAGCCAAAATTTTGTGGACAAGTAGACCTCTAGGTCTCATCGTCGTCCAACGGTTGAAGCTTGAAGGCACAACCATGTATGTCCATGGCCATGTATGCAACCTTTTTCCATAAATAAATTCAGAAAAATAAGATAATGGACAACATTAAAATAATTTTGTCATAACAAATTTTTTATTTTTTTATTTTTTAAATACATTCCAATTTAAGCAAAACAAAGCCAAAGAGAACACATGAATTTTAGGACTTGGTTTTCATAGAAGAATATACCAATTATAGGCTCCAATAAGGTTTTCCTAGAAAGTTGGAGGAGTCTTCTTGTAGGCCGTGAGGTTCTCCTAGAAGATCTGATATGGAGAGTTGGGGGCGGTTCCAAAATAAAAATTTGGGAAGATAGGTGGGTTCCAACCTTACCAGGTGGCAAGCTTTAATTTCAAAAACCGGAGGATAGCAATTTATTGTATGTGGCGGATCTTATCGACCATTCAAATGGGAGATGGAACCTTGATTTATTACAAGTTGTGTTGCACCCTTCGGATCTAGCTGCAGTGTCTAAAATTTCTTTGAGTCACTTTGGTGGAGAAGACAAGAGATTTTGGGGAGCTTCTAGGGATGGTCGATTTTCAGTCAAGTCTGCTTATAAAATGCTTGCTAGGAAGGAGGAGGAGAACCTTGCTGTGAGGGCTTCCACGTCTAGAAGCCATCAATGGGATCATATCCCTGACGTAGTTTGGAATAGAATCTGGTCTATTCAATCCCTTCCTAAAATCAAAGTTTTGCTGTGGCGTTCTTGTAATGAAGCTTTGGCTACTGGAGCGGGGCTTCAGGCTCGTCGTGTGAACATCGATCCAAGCTGTTCTAAATGTGGTTTTCAGTCTAAAAATGGTGACCATATTCTCTTCGACTGCCCCTTTGCTCGAAATGTTTGGTTCGGTCGTCCTCTTCAATTCTCTCCTCCTGAAAGGCCGAGCTTGGTGGATTGGATTTATAGCTGGAATGTTTGGTTCAAGCAAGATAAAAAGATGGCTCGAGAAGCTATCTCTAGAGCTTCTTTCATTTGTTGGTACCTTTGGCGTTCCCGAAATGAGCAGGTGTTTAATGGCAAGACTTGGGATCCATCGGATGTGCTTCAAATGGCTGACAAAGCTTTCGTGGAGATTTCTAATGCTGTCCGATTTTTAGGGGGTGTTTCAAACTCCTCTTCGGTTGGCTTGGGGAACGATAGTTCTCATCGATGTTCTTTTTGGACTCCCTTGCCAAAGGGCTCGGTTAAAGCAAACTGTGATGCGGCTTTCACTGCTGAGACGAGTAGGGGAGGACTGGGAATTATTTTTAGAGACCATTCTGGTGCTTTGATTAAGGCTCGTTCCATCCCTCTTGTTCTTGGTTCGATCATCCAGGGAGAATGTTGGCAATTCGTGATGCTCTACTTCGGCTTTAGAGCTGGGATATGATAACCTTGTGGTGGAATCAGATAGTTTGGATGCTATTCTTTTTGTTGAGGGGTCAAAGTCCCCAGGGTGGGAAGTGGAGGACTTAGTAGTGGACGTGACTACGCTAATGACTTCTTTTTCCTCTGTTATCTTCTCTTTTGTTCCTAGGGCTATGAACTGTGTCTCGGATGCTCTAGCAAGGAAGGCGCTGTCTATTGGGTACATGACAGATTGGCCAAACTCCATTCGGTGGCTTCAGGACCTTTGTGTGACTGATGCCATTGGTTGTACTCACCCCTCTCATCAATAAATTTCCCGTTTACCAAAAAAAAAATAAGTAACATATTTATGAGTTGAATAACTTATGGATCTCATATCGATTTTGTCGAAAGTACGAATAAGCCCACTTCTGATGCTTTTATAACTCATCATCCAAGCTCAAACATCACGTTATTTAAAAAAAAAAAGAGAGTAAATTACTTGTACATCCTTTAAGGTTTGTCCCGTTTACTTGTAGGTCTTTTCTTTTTAAAACCTTACTTACAGACCCCCTGGGATTGACGGTGTTAGTTTTACGATGTAAAAGACCAAAATAGTCTTTATGTATCTTTGTCAAAATTGTCAAAAGTAAAATTACCTTTGTACCCTTATTCCATCTCAAACCTTGAAATAACAATTTAGGACTAAAACGATTCCATTTTTTCCCGTTTTTCTTGCATCTGAATTTGGATTTCTCATCTAATCTACTGCTTTTGAGTGTATCTGTTCAAGAATTGCCAAAGGAATAGTTGCGATAGTTTAATTTTTCTTCTGAACTTCTCGAATTAAAAATCTCGTCTGAAGTTTTGGATTTTAGTTTGTGGTTAAATATTCTAGTATTTCTTGTGCAATTGCTAGCTTCAGACGCTTTACTTCTCAATTTACGATAAGAATTACCTATTGGAGTATTTTCTCTTGTTCAATCTTTTTTATATATCTGTTAGACCTCATAGATCTATTGCTATTGCTTCTGCAATTTGAGTGTACTCTGTATTGAAGGTGGATAGTGATTTAGGGCAAATGGCAAAGTGATTTAGGGCAAACGGCAATGGATACCTTCGATTGAAGCTAGAAAAAATTTCTTGGTTCACATATTCTTCCTCACGACAATGGCTACCTTCGACTGAAGCGGCAATGACTACCTTCGATTGATGCGGCAATGGCTGCCATAGTAGTAGTAGTTACTTCCTCACTGCAGTCAAACAAAAGAGGAAAGAAGAGTACGCTCAAACAGGATTTAGGACAATCAATCCATAAGGGTATTTTGGTCATTGGTGAATTTATGGCCCGCTGACATCATCACTTAAACCTGTTCCTTCTATCAGAATGGGTATTACGTCAATCCCAGGGAATTTGTAAGTAAGGTTTTAAAAAGAAGGTGGTGTAACCTCAGTGGGTGTATAAAAAACAAAAAACCCAAATATCACAAGGCCTGTCCCTTCTCAAAATTTTGGGACAAAAAAGTCCCAATGCATGCATTCACTTCTAAGGAAAGATTTCTCATATGCAATTTTGTAAGATTTTTTTTAGAAACTAAATTTTTTGCCATGTGGATAAGATGATTTGACATTTTGAGAGTTGAAAAAATAGTAAATTCTTTTGGATACGATCTATTTCAATTGTATGATCCAATATGCAATGGGCCTTCCCTTTTTTTTTTTACTTTCCTAGCTATCCAAACATACATGTTTCTTTTATGACATTTTTGCATTATTATAATAACATATGAGAGAAGTTAGATTGTGGTGGAATTTAATATATGATTTAGGTGTGGAGTACAATATGTCCACTAAATCTAAGATACAAACCTAAATTCTGGCACAAAAATTATAGAAAGGGTGTAGGAATCTTAGGATCTGTATGGCAATTACTCTGTTTCAAAAAATTGGTTTTGAATCAGAATCGATTTTTTTTGTTTCTGGATTTTTGAAGTAATTCTTTACCAACAAATGTTATATGGTAAACCTGGAAAAAAATTGATTATGCTATTACAAACAAAAGGTTTTGGATCGAGGTTTGAAAGAATCAAAGCAAAATGGGGTAATTCTTCAAAGGGGTAAATGAACAAAAGGTTTATAATATAAAGCGCAACAAAACACACACCCCATCAAACCTAGTATCATTCTATCAACAATCACTCCATAATTAAAATTCGAACATTTTCGAGTATGAACTTAACAATGCTATTAAATGCAGCAAGATTAAAACCACTCACAATCTCAACTTGAGCTTGGAAGGCTTGAAATTGGGCTTTCTCAACCTTCAGCTCAGCCAAACGAGTCTCCTCTTGCTTCCTCATTAATTCGAAAACCTGATGAAAACAAGGAAATGTGGACACACCAAATTCCAGAACTTAGATATAGTTCCAAACAAAATACATGCCAACACAACCTCAAGAACACAATAACAAACACCCGTTTAGCATATTTAGAGTTGTTAATCTCTCGAAGGGCTTTGGCACGTGCCTCTTTCTAATGATTCGGGATCGAATTCAGATGGAGCGGCCTTTTGGCCCTTCGGCTTCCGACTTTGATACTACTTTGGGAGGATTCGTTTGATCAGCCGCGATGTCAAGGGAGAGGAAGAGAAGGAAAAGCAAAAATGGGTCATCGCGACACGCAATCAACATATGAAAGCGAAGTGACGACTACAAACCATTGCTACGGAGGATGATATCCTTGATGCAACCATGGCGGACCTTCAAAAGTATGGATTTGCTGCCTTGCTCGTTGTCGCCTTGTAAGTTTTGTTATGTTTTGATGGTAAATTTCATCAATGCCCCGATTCACTTAAATCTACGTTTTTCAACGAAAAATTGGTAGGATCAATTCTAAAATGTGAGAGGTGTTTCTCAAAAGCTTGCCATAATCTATTATATCACTCGGTCCGTTTCAAAAAATCACATAAAAGATTGGACAACCCATACATAATCTATTTCAATTCTACCCTCAAAATCAGAAAAATCACCAGAATCCATTTTTTGGAAGGTTACCATACAGATCCTTACTATCCATTCTAATAGTTACCTTTCTCACTCTTACATCAAATATGTTAGTAAAGTAGATGCTCGGTGGAACTTAATTTTGTAATCTTTTTGTCTAAATATTTTGAGATGTCCGATCCTCTTGGGGAAATTTAGCTGTGGATCAGTCCTAAAAATACGAGAAAATGACTTAGGAGTTTCTACACAAAAAAAAAAGACGTAGGAATGCTTCTCCCTAAGATTTTCAAGAGCCAAAGAAAACAATACTCATAAGCTCATTAATTTGAACACAATAATCGTTAATGTAATAAAAAAAATAAAGAAATAATCTTTTACAAAATAGTATAAAGAAAAAATGTTATAAGCCAAAGGTTGTGAACCTCCAATACATCTACAAAGCAAATATGTAAGGGTTAATATATATTTCCTTTCAAAATTGCATGACACCATATCTTGAATGCCTAAACAATAAGGGGAAAAAAATGCTAACCTATAGCATGATTCCAGTGCCTAGACACAAATCGAAAACCCCATTCAAACCAATACTTATGTACGCACTCTCATTGGTCCCCGCATTGGTGCAAGGGCTATGCGATCAATTAATGTCCTCTTGCCCTCATGATAATGATGATGATGATGATGAGGAGGAGGAGGAGGAAAATATTATATTATTGTAATATATCAGAGGCAGATCCTGATGAACTTAACCCCCCTCATCAAGACTATGTCCCTCCACTATCACAGACAAGTCAGAGTAATTGGGCTAGAGAGATTAATGAAACTAGGATTCGAATTGCTAATGTACTGGTAAGGGAAGTTGGAATGTCACAGTTAATAGATAAATGATTGCGTTATGTAATAGGGAGTTTAACAATACTTTCTATGATTGTGATAACTTTCTTTTTTTTTAATTTTGTCTTAGTCATGAGAGTTTATTTTTTATTTCAATATTAACTTGGGAGTTTATTTTATCAGTTCAATATGCTGCATTTATCTTTAATATTATATAGTTTGTTTTAATATGATACAATATATACAGATGATTTCTAAAGTGTCATCACACGCATTAGCAAAATGCAAAATATACAGTAATGATTGTGTAAATTGAAGGTAAAATTAAAGGGATAGAGGAAAATACGAAGTGCTTGAAAGATGTTCTCAATGCAATGAAGAAGTTGGAGTTAAACAAGAAAGAAGATTGATGCAATTCATGTGATTTTGTAATAAATTGGAAATACTGTATGAGGATTTAGAATATTGTAGTTTTAAAAATGATGTTTTTTTTTTTTCTTAGGCTTTAAAGTTTTTGTGTAATACACCTCCGGATATTGTCATTATGGTGGATTTTTTCATTTTAATTTTAAGTAAAGTTTAGTTAAGTAATGACATTTTTGTAATAATTCATTAATTTGGTAAAATGTGTTTCATAACAGATTTTACCAAACGGATTTGTGTTGTTTTTCTGTTCTTTAAACGTTTCTGGAACAAGTTTATCAAACATCATTTTAGAGCCTAGAAACATGTTTCCAAAGAGTAAATAGAAAAAATGATAAAGATAAAAACACACTGCTCGGAATGTATGTTACCAAACGGGCTCTAAGACTTAAAAAGTTATAACATTATTTTTTGCCATTTTAAGATAACAATTTTCCCCCAATGAGGGTAAATCCTATCATTTCATATATATATATATATTACATGAAATAGATTTTTATTTTTTTAAAATCTATTTTACTTTTTTATTACATATTACATTAAAATGTTAGCAATAAGACAATATACAATTAAAAGAAGGATACAACTTCTTACAGTTCACCCGTTTAAGAATTATGATTTTTTTATGGATTGGTAATAATAATACACCCATAATAACCATAAGGGTTGCAATAAGGTGAACAATTGGAAAATTTTCTCTCTCTCTCTCATACCAAGACAAAGCGACCTTTTAGCTGTGCAAGTTCGAAGAAAAAAATTATCAAAGTCATGTGGATGATGGTGTATTATCTGTGATTTTGTTTTAGTAATTATTTATTTTAATTCACCAAATAAACAATTACCTTGATAAGATGCATGTCAATTTTCATTAATTTATTATTAAAAGGCATGCATTATTTATGAACTAAAATCATCATGCATTGTTGGCATGATATCTGATTATAACAAACAAGTGAAATTTTTTTTCTTTACACTTACTTTGTCTTGTAAAATTACGCATTTTGTAATTCTTTTTCTTATCTAAGTAGATTTAGCGAATCACGTTTAATAACTCACAGTCCAAAATACTCACCATACACCATTTTCTATTCTCTTCTCCCGTCTAATGATTTGTTGTTAAAATATGAGAAAGAATTATGATGTTGAAACCTCAAATGATAAGATTGAGATATTGAAGTAAATCATTGAATTTATCCGGTAAGTGCATATTTGTCTTAACTCACAGTCCAAAATGCTGGTGTGGTGTACCTAAAAAAAAAAAAAAAAAAAAAATGCTGGTGTGGGAAACTTAGAGAGAGGGGTAATTAATTGCCTTAATTGTAATATAATCATTTTAATTATTATAATTTGCTCTATTTAAGTTTTATTAGGTTGAAAATTGAAACGGTCACGTTCGGAGTAAAAGTAACAAAGGGATGAGGAAGACGCCCGGAGTCTACGTGTGTGAGAGAGAGAAAATATCCTTTTTCTTATTCTCTCTCTCTCCTGCTGCCTCCCATCATTTTAGAGATGTCGGAGTTTTGACCCTTTTCTGCTCTGCACATAATTGCTTCAATTCTTTTCGAATTTCGTCACTTCATCGGAGAAGTCGAATACCAGATCGGATTTGCAGCTCCAGTGTCCCAAAAGGCTTATTTGGTGATTTGTTTCGGGGCATGTAAATAGTGAATAGCTTGTTTTGGTATTGGGGTTCTGCGGGAAACCGGTTACAGAATTCAAGTTTCTGCAATTATGCACTTGGGTTTGATTTCTTGATGGTCTTGGCATATGGGTTTTGTGGATGGTGGGTTGAAACGGTTTCTTTGATCGATAAGGATTGATTTGGTGATTGGAGGAGCAGCAATGTAAGAAAGATTGGTTTGGTATCTGAACTCTGAAGTTGGAGAAGGTTTATAGTAGAAGAGGTACATTTTTTTCATCGAATTTTTTTTTTGAGCTGTCGAATTTTATTTCTTGAATGATTGATGTATGAATTTTATCTGCATGGGATGTTTATTGTTTGGGTTTTGATCACGTTTGGATATTGGGTTGTTAAACTGCACTCGATGGGACGGTTTTGATTCATCTTGTTTTGTTTGATGTCATGAAATTTAAAGTTTAGGTTTTTGTTTGTTAAGCTTCCTCCGGATAACAGGATTAAGAACTTTGTTCTTTCCCAGACTGAAGAAGGGAAAGGAAGTCGTCCTTTACATTATTCCCAAATTATACTTGTTTTTTTGTTGACATAACTTTGGGCTATTGTAGGTGTTCTTGTACGGCAGACCGCAGAAGTATGCTTCTTCTGTTTGCTTTTTTTTTTTTTTTTAAATAATTTTTATATGAATATGATACCTCATACAATAGTTCAAGTGGGCATTTCTCTTGTTTTACTGGTATGCATAGTCTCCAATGGTAGTGCCCTCTGTTTGATTCCTCATATCAAAAGATTGACGTTAAATCCTATGTGTTGCATATCCTTTGGGTTTTCATCGTTTTAATCCTTCTTTTATTAGAGCTTGCTGGTTTATCTGTTGTGGTTGTCTTGTCTTATTGGTTTCATATAACTTGACAACCCTGTGTCAGGAATACCTAGTCTTTACTTGAAATGGAAATGGACTTCTGCTTCATTTCACAAGCACGCCAGCTGCCCTATTGCCATTTCATCTTATTTTTATAGTATATCAAGACTTTTTCTCTGCAGGTCGTGAAGAAAGTTTATGTTAGTGTGAATGCTTTCTTCTTGTTATTTCTCATTCACTTTTGAATTATTCTCCTTAAAATACAGATGGCAGTGGCCTGTTGTGTCCCAGAATTAGTTGTTTAGGTGCAGCTCTTGGAAGGTTGTTTTTCCTGTTGTTGTGGCCTCCGGCTATTTGTTTATAAAGTTATGTTGTTTTGTTTCTTCTCCTTCTTTTAATAAAATTTTCTTCTTTTTCCAAACATCCCCCCCCCAAAAAAAAAAGAAAAAAAAAAAGCTAGTTATTGGAGACCTACTCTAAATTCCAGGGCTTTCTTGGTATCAATCTTGCAGACATTTCTTTCTCTCATTTTTGTGTTGGTAGTTTCATTGCAGGAAGTACTTGGTCCAAGATTTATCTTCATTTACAACTGTCCCTTGGAGTGTAGAGATCACAAACCTGAGTGCCTTTCTTTCCTTTGATGCCATTACATCATAATCAATACGTCCCACAATAATTACAGGCCTAAAGATCGTGATGTCTATAGCTCTATTAAACTTCAGAGAAAATGTTACAGAAGTTGTAATTCATATTTGTAGCCTTTTTCATGGAAACTGAAGCATCACTTCCATGAAGTTCTTTTCAATTGTAGACCAGCATTTCTTAAACATTGAAATAGGATTGATGTAGGACAGCCAAGGAATATCCTAAAGTTGATGTAGAATTAGGGTTCCTTGGAATTTCTTGTGTAAACGAGTGCAATTGATGTTAGCACCAGCCAAACTAAGTAGTAGGCCAAGAGGGGGGAAAAAGAAGGAAAACAAAAAAAAAGGAAAACAGCTGCTGGCTGCAGAAAAGTAGGGTTGTAACACTAGGATTTGCAAAAATTAGGTTTGCAATATTGCAATTAGGATTGGAGTATTGCTGGGCTGGTGGTTGGTGGAAAAGCATGGTTTCAATGAAGTTGGATGAAACTTTTAGGGGCTAGAGACTTTATTCCCACGTAATCACTAGATCCTGCCCAAGTTTAGGTTCATCAAAGGCGTATTCTATCCTCCTATTCTGTGGTGATAAAATTGAAAATGGTTCTTGCAATTCTAGGATGATAAGTTGATAACTGAGCAATTCCAAATAGAAAGAAGAACATTAATCTCTCTTCTTCTTCTTCTTCTTCTCAATTAGAATGAAGTTCTTTTTCAATTGTAGACCAGCATTTCTTAAACATTGAAATAGGATTGATGTAGGACAGCCAAGGAATATCCTAAAGTTATGTAGAATTAGGGTTCCTCGGAATTTCTTGTGTAAATGAGCAATTGATGTTAGCACCAGCCAAACTAAGTAGTAGTCCAAGAGGGGGGACCAAGAAGAAAAAGAAAAAAAAGGAAAACAGCTGCTGGTTGCAGAAAAGTAGGGATGTAACACTAGGGTTTGCAAAAATTAGGTTTTCAATATTGCAATTAGGATTGGGTTTTTGCTGGGTTGGTGGTTGGTGGAAAAGCATGGTTTCAATGAAGTTGGATGAAACTTTAGGGGCTAGAGACTTTATTCCCACATAATCACTAGATCCTGCCCAAGTTTAGGTTCATCAAAGGCTTATTCAGTCCTCCTATTCTGTGGTGATAAAATTGAAAATGGTTCTTGCAACTCTAGGATGATAAGTTGATAACGGAGCAATTCCAAATAGAAAGAACATTAATCTCTCTTCTTCTTCTTCTCCTTTTGTTGAGTGTGCTGCATATTGTTTTAGTAATAACTCCTCTCTGCACTATGACAGCCTTGCTATTGTTTTGGCTTTAATATTTTTTGTTTATCATTTGTCTCTAAGTTGCTCTATTATCTTGCTACATGTTTGTCTTGAAACCATATTTCAAATGACATCTGGATCAATGTTCAGGAAATTAGAGCTTATTTGTTTTCAGTTACTGGAGGATTTGATTGTGCTCTTGAAACAGGTTTGATGGAGATATCATTGATAAAAGCTCTCCTCAACAGTATCTCTCGGTTCAGTCAGTTATCTTCTTGTGACAACATAAACTCTGAACTGGTTCAGAAGTATTACCAAAAGTTGGATGAGCTATTGAAGCTGTTGAGGCCATTGCTTGATGCAATAATTGATTCTGAAGTAGCTTCAAATGAACAACTGCAAAATGAATTTGAAGCGTTGGATGGGTTTGTTGATGAAGCTAGGGAGCTTGTTGAAAGCTGGCATCCAATGACGAGTAAAGTTTATTTTGTATGTTAAACTATTTCTTTTCTGATAGTTCATTGTGCTTTTTAAGGATAATAAGAAGAGATTCTTTGTGAGAAATAGTTGGAAATTTGCCAGTTTTATTCGGTGTGATGAATTGCTTTTGCTGATGCACTATCCAAATTTTTTCATGTAATTGATTGTGACAAAATAAAACTGGTTGTTGATCCTGACCTTTTGATACATCACATTGCTTGATGCAGTCGATAATGTAAAGGTAACCTATTTATGCATAAAATAGAATCTGGCTTGCTGTATTCTTAGGATCATTTTGTAGTTTAACGTAAGCATATCTTTTTGCAGTCAATATTGACATGATTTTGGTTGTTCAAATTCGAAAAGGGTAATTCTTATTAGATGATATAAATGATGCCATCACTTGTGTGGGGCATCATCTCCAGTCCAAGAAAGAGCCCTTTTGTATGGCATTATTGATTAGGGGATGTCTAAATGCAGCAGCTTTTGAGTTGTACAAGTGTATCTTTTGAGTCACAGTTTCAGTAAGGTTAGGGTGGTACTTAGGCTGCTATTTAAAATCTATACTAATATATTAAAGAAAACCTTCCTATTTTCACGGATGAAGCCCAACACATTTTGTTGTTTCCCTAAATAACTCTCCGCATGTTGAATAAGTCTATCATTCCAATCCCTTTGTGGTCTGTTCTTTCTTCCATTGCTAGGCAGCTTGGCTCTCACCCTTGGGGTTTAGGAGGTGACTTCAATGTGATAAGATTCGGCCATGAAAAATTGGAGGTGGTCATTTGGACTTGGAAGCTATCAACTCTTTCAATGATTGTATTGAGGACTTGGGTGTTAATGATCTTAGATGGACTGGGTTCCCTCTTACTTGGTGCAACAAAAGAGCAGGTTCTTCTAGAGTTTCCTGCAAGCTGGACAGGGTATTGGTAAATGAAGATTGGCTCTCAGCCTTTCCTGCCTCCCATGCTAACTTTGACAATCCCGACATCTCTGACCACTCCCCCATCTCCCTCACTATCCAGCCTTCCACTTCCTTTGGCCCCAAACCCTTCAAATACTTTGACATGTGGTCCTCTCACCCCTCCTTTTCAGCCACTGTCCTCCAAGCTTGGGAAAAACCTCTCTTTACTTACACCTCCCCTCTCATTGACTTCTCCAGAAAGCTCAAAAATGTCAAGGCTGCTCTCAAGGATTGGAATGCCTCCACTTTTGGTAACATATCTCAGCAGGTCTTGGATTGCAAGGACAGACTTGGCTCTATTCAGGTTAGGCTGCAATCGGATCACTGCAATGAAGACTTAGCTTTTGAAGAGAAAGCTCTTTCTCTTGAGCTCTCCTCCTTACTTGCTCAAGAAGAGAGCTTCCTGAAGCAAAAATTCAGAATCAAGTGGTTAGAGTTGGGAGACTCTAACTCAGCCTACTTCCATAGATCTATGAAGGCCAAGATTAATGCTAACTCCATTGTTCACGCACGCCAGGATGGTTCTATGGTCTCCATTGTGAATGGCATCAAAGACATAGCTGTTCAGCATTTTAAGGATATCTTCTCCAACCCTCAGGTGCCCTCTCCTCCCATCCCGAATGGACTTCTCAACAAATTCATTCCTTCGGCTCTCCTTGATTCCTTGAGCTCCATTCCTAATGAAGATGAGATTGTGGCTGCCATTCATTCCCCTAAGGTTTCGGGTGCTCCTGGCCCAGATGGCTTCAGTATGGGTTTTTTCCTAGCTACCTGGGATATAATCAAGCAGGATCTCATTGCAGCTATTGTCAGCTTCTTCTATAACCCTTATCAGGTCAAAGGAATCAACCACACCTTCCTTTGCCTTATCCCTAAACAGGAAGGAGCTTCAGCTATGAATGACTTCAGGCCCATAGCCCTCTGCAACCTCATGCACAAATTCATTGCTAAGATCCTTGCCAGGCGCCTCAACAGTGTGGTGGATATTCTAGTCAATGACAATCAATCGGCTTTCATCCCTGGAAGGCACATCTCGGACAACATCCTTATCTATCATGACATTGTTAGAGGCTTTGAGAGGAAAAGTCATGCCCCCTCCATCCTCCTGAAGATAGACATTCACAAGGCCTTCGATTCCTTAAGGTGGGATTATATCTGTCAAGTGATGACCAAGATGGGATTCCCCTCTAATTTTGTTAACTGGGTGAAGGCTTGTATCTCTTCCACAAAGTTCTCAGTTCTTGTCAACGGCAGTCCTGCTGGTTACTTTGATGCTTCTGTGGGAATAAGACAAGGCTGCCCCCTATCTCCTTATTTGTTTACCTTGGCTTTGGAAGCTCTATCCAGGGAAATTCAAATTAGCACTGATCAACAGCTCATCACTTCCATGTCCAAGTGTAAAGCTCTCAACTTATCTCACTTGGCCTTTGCGGATGACCTAATGATCTTCTCTAAGGCTTCCCTTGCCTCCCTGGACTCCATTATGCTTTGTTTGCAGCACTTCCATGAGTTATCGGGTCTTCGCATCAACCCTTCTAAGTCTCTCCTGTTCTTTGCGGGGGTCTCTGAGCAGTTTAAGGCTACTTTGTTGAATAGGTCTGGTTTCCAAGAAGGCCATCTCCCAGTCAAGTATTTGGGTCTTCCTTTGGTCCCTGCCAGGCTTTCAGCCCATCACTGCACTCCTATGCTCGACCTCATCCGGAAAAGGCTTCAGTTATGGAAAGGCAAGTTACTCTCTTATGCGGGCAGACTAGTTCTTATCAGATCAGTTTTAGAATCATCTTATATTTACTGGTCTGGTATATATGGGCTACCTCAAGCTACTATAAAATCCTTGGAATCTCTTCTGGCTGCCTTTCCTTGGAAGGGTAGTGATACTTCTAGATTCCTGCGTCCCCTTCCTTGGGCTGCTGTGTGCCTGCCGAAGAAAGAAGGTGGCTTGGGCAGTAGAAGAATTAAGGAAGTGAACTTAGCCGGCATCTCCAAATTAATCTGGAAAATTGCTTCAAGGCACAAGAGCATTTGGGTTGACTGGATCTACTCGGGGCCCCTTAGGCATGACTCCATTTGGACGGCTTCTACGTCGAGTGATTCTTCTTGAGTTTGGTGCAAAATGTTAGATTCTCGACACTTGGTCAGCCATGTTATCAAAACTCAGATTGGGGATGGACTATCGACCTATCTTTGGTTGGATCACTGGCATCCAAAGGGTCTCCTTCTTCCCCTGGTCACTCCTAGGATCATTTACACTTCAGGTCTTCACAGGCTCTCTTTGGTGGTTGACATCCTTGATCACTCTAGCTGGGCTCCTCCTGCTACTTCCTCTATGGTCCTTGCAAGCATCTGGAATGATCTCTCTTCCATCTCCAGAAGGCCTATTGGCAGTCAGGACTGTGTTAACTGGTTGGCAAGCAACCCTGCTATCTTCTCCTCTAAATCAGCCTGGGATCTCATTCGGCACAAGGGCCCCCTCGCCCCCTGGAGAAAGCTGCTTTGGTTCAAGCACCACATTCCTAGACACTGTTTCACGGCTTGGAGGATCTTCAACAACTGCCTTCCTACTCAGGCCTTCCTGCAACATCGCCACATTCCTGTCTCCTCCTCTTGTTGCCTATGTTGGAACAATGTGGAAGACACTGACCACCTCTTCTTCGAATGCCCAACTGCGGCAGCAATCAGGAAAGGCATTCTCCAAAAATGCTGGCCAGCCCTTAGGAGAATCCTCCCTTTCTCTAGGGAATGGATTTGGATTGATATGACTTTTGGGGGCCGATCGGTGTGTGACACTGTTGGAAAGCTTGCTTTTTGTGCTACCCTAAACCAAATTTGAATGGAGCGTAATATCAGGAAATGGACCTCAAACTCTAGAACCTACCAGCAGATTTGGGATTCCATCTCCTTCGATATTCGGGCGAAGTTTTCGGCTGCTCCTCCCTCTGTTTGTTCTAACACCCCAAGGAACAGGCTTATTGTTGTCTCCTGGGGCCTTACTTCTGTCTCCTTTGATTCCCCTAGCCAGCTAACCTGATGCTGGGGTTCCTTATTTTTTCTTGGGTTGCTCCCCCTTTGAGGGCACTGTAATTTTCCTTTCTTCTTGGTAATGAATTTCTTATTCACCCAAAAAAAAAAAGTCTATCATTTCAAAGGGTAAAATGATAAAACCCACTCACTTGTCCTATATTGTTACAGTTAACAAACTATTCGAACTCCCTCCACTTACTTATACAGTTACAGTTACCAAAACTATTAAAATTTACTCATCTCATTTTGCTTAAAAGAGTCTTTCCCTCACACACTCACTCTTTGGTCACCGGTAGAAGATAATGAGAGGAAATGCAAAAGATCATCGGCATTTACTCACCAGTTGGAGAACACCAGAAGAGAATACAGGTACTTCTTTTGCTTGCAGGTGCTGATGCAGTTATGTGTAGGATATAGAGACTTATCTATTTGAGTTATTTTTGTATTTTCTCTCTCTCTCTCTTCCCTTTTTTTTTTTTTTTTTTTTTTAAATTATAAAATTCCTGTTGATGGAGTGGTAGGATAGAGTTAAAGTAACTTTAATATTCTGTTTCAGAATATGATTAGAAGTCTTTATTTATTTTTCTCTCTTTTATATAAATGGATGTAACCAACGATAGCTTGGTTAACCCTTTTTCTGGTGTTTGTGCTAGGGGGGTGGGGTGGGGTGGGATATTCTTGCTTAACCCTCTCCTTTACTCTTTAAAATATAGCAACCTGTGGTTTTTTTTCGGCATTTAAACTTCAAATATTTCTGTTAGATATTTCAATCTGTAGGATCCTAGATTTTTCTCTCTTGTGTTGAACTAGTTTTTGGTATGACAACAAATTGATATTTTCAGAGCATAGTGATGTAATGGGGTACAAGGGTAATATTGTCTTTGTACTAGAGGTGTGTTATTGTCTTTTTACTAGTTCGGAATGTTCCTCCTCCTATCATAAATAAAGGCTGTGAGCACATTGTTCACAAGCCGGTATTCACAATTCCACATTGCATTAGAGCGGGAATCCATCCGGGAATCCTGGAGATAATTTTTCAGTTCTCCTCTCCCTTTCTCTTTCTCTTTCTCGCGATCGTGACCTAGCCCCTCCACCACCGCCAATACTCCTCTTTCGCCACCCACCTTCCGCCTCACCCCCACCCCTCTTCCGCCTACCACCACCCTCGGCCACCCTCAGGCCTTCTGCCTCCCTTCAGCCACCCCCTTTCTGCCTTTTCGAGGCCCTCTCGAGGTCCTCTCTTCCTCGTGGGAGGGTTTCCCCACCACCTGCTGCTACCGCCTCTTTTTTCTCACCCTTGGTGGTGAGTTAACTCCCACCAAGGGGTGTCCGTGCTCCCTATGTATTAAAAACACCCTTTGTGTTTTTTTTCTCTTCCCCGATGATTCTTTGATTGAGTTTTTTTTCTACCCAGCAGTCATGCCAGAAGATTCTGATATTACCACTGCATCCTCTGGACACGAAGGCACGACTCAGCACGATTTCCTTCCGTTCCCTACCAGCTCCATTAAATTAAATGGAAGCAATTACCTGATCTGGTCTCGCTCCTGCCTCTTCGCTCTTGGTTCCCTTGGTCTCTCTAGCTATATCACAGGAATGGTAGCCAAACCTTCTGATGCTGGTCCTGCACAAGGCAAGTGGGTGACTTCCAACTTCCTTGTTATGTCATACCTTGTTAACTCTATGGATCAAGAAATTGCTGGGTGTTATCTTCTCCTTGATACGGCTGCGAAGATTTGGAAAACAGCCAAAGATACATACTCCCAAGTGGGCAATGCTGCTTCTCGGTATGAACTCCGCCAAAAAATTCATTCAACCAAGCAAATTGGAGTTATTCTTTTTCCCACTATTATTCCAAGTTGTGTACCATGTGGCAACAACTAGATTTTTATGGGACTTTTACTGCTATTTGTGATGTAGATACTACTGCCTTTCAGAAGTGGGAAGAGGACTTGCGTGTTTTTGATTTTCTTGCTGGACTAAACATTGAATTTGATCAAATCCGGGCAACAGTGCTCAGTCACGATCCTCTTCCTACACTTGAACAAGCCTATGCCATTGTTGCTGTTGAAGACAGTCGACGGACAACCATGGTTCTTCCTGTTACCCAAGAATGATTTGCTCTTTTGTCTGGCTCCCAAACTACTACAAGGGGGACTTCTTCTCGTGGTACTGGGAATGATCGTCTGGGCAGTGATAGCTCTCCGGTCAATTGTGATTACTGTGGTAAAGAACGACATACAAAGGACCGCTGTTGAAAACTTAATGGGCGTCCTGCAGATACTCGTTGGCGTGGCTCCACTTGTTCTAACACCGTCCGGGCCATCCAAGTATCCTCTGAAGATCAATCTGCTGATCAGTCCGGGCCTCTTTCCTAGGAGGAGATGAAGCACCTTCGTAATCTGATGACCAGGCTGGACCCTACGGCTTCTTCTTCCACATCTATGGCTGCCTCTGCAATATCCTTAACCAAAATTTCTGGTTCAGGTATTTCCTTTAGTGGTAGTTGCTCCTTTGTTGATTCCACCTCTTGGGTAATTAACTCCGGCGCAACAGATCACATGACATGTTTTCCCTCCATTTTTTTGAATTACTCTCCTCTACCTGGTAATACCAAAGTCCGTGTTGTTGATGGTTCCCTTTCCTCCATCTCTTGGAAAGGGACTGTGCAATGTTTGCCTTCTATGAGTTTTTCATCTGTTTTACTTGTTCCTAATTTTTCTACTAATCTCTTGTCTATTAGTAGTATCACCAGAGACTTGAACTGCACAAGAACCTTTTTTCCAACTCATTGTTTGTTTCAGGACTTGGACACGGGTTGTATGATTGGTAGTGGAAAGGTGGTTCGTGGTCTTTATGTGCTTGAGGCTCATCTTTAGAAAAATCCACTTTGGCTTCTCGTGCTCCTAATTTTGGTTCTTGGATTCTCGCTCTTCGAACTCGAATGGCATCGCCATCTTGGCCACCCGTCTATTGGGTGTCATCGCTTTATTTCCTAGTTTAATTAAAAGTTGTAATCCCAATAATTTTTCTTGTGATGCTTGCACTTTTGCAAAGGAAACTAGAACAATTTATCTAGTTTTTAAGACAATAGAAGTTTGTTTCCTTTTGGTGTAATTCTCTCGGATGTGTGGGGCCCTACCCGGTGTGTGTCAAATTATGGGTACCAGTGGTTTGTTACTTTCATAGATTGCTTTAGTAGGACTACCTGGGTTTATTTGATGCATAAGAAAAGTGATGTGTTACCAACAATTGCTTAGCTCAGTTGGTGAGCCGTGGTGCGTTTCATGCCCATGCTCACCAAGAGGTCTCGGGTTCGAGTCTCTTGGCTGGTATCTTATCCCCTCCCTGGTTCGATCCCCCCCCCCCTTCTATCAAACTCTATATGTAAAGCTCCCAATTAACCAAAAAAAAAAAAGTGATGTGTTCACATGCTTTCAACTCTTTCACTAGATGGTTCAGACTCAATTTGATGCCCGTGTGAAGATCTTTCACACCGAAAATGGAAAGGAGTACATGGACAGCTGCTTTCGCAGTTACTCTAATTCTCATGGCATTACACACCAGACATCCTATGTTGACACACTAGCTCAAAATGGTGTTGCAGAGAGGAAGAACCGACACCTATTGGGGGTTGCTTGCTCCCTCATGTTTACCATGAATGTCCCTCCATGTTTTTGGGGGCATGCTGTTCTTGTTGCCTCCTATCTTATTAATCAGCTGCCTACCCGAGTTTTGGATGCTCGCTGCCCTCTTGAGGTGCTTTTGGGGAAACAATTCGATGACAGTTATTTCCATGCTTTCCTTGTCAAGTGGAAAGGTCGCCCACGCCAAAACAACACATGGATTCATGCCGATGACTTTAAGAAGCTCGATTGAGAGTTATATGATCGTTATATGTCCTCCATCCATTCGTCAGAGACGAATGTTTTCAAGCTGGGGAGAGCTGAAGCATTACATCTGCAAGAAGAAGAATAGGAAGCCGCTGTCCAAGTAGTAGTGTTAGTGGTGGATCCATACTTAGTTTTTTTTAAATGTTTTTATGTTTTTAAATTGAGCTGGCCCAACCTGGTTGAACCAGTGGTTCAATTTAAATGACTTGAGTCACCTTTTATTAATATGTAATTTTTTTTGAGTCCACACCACACTCCCACGATTTAAAGAGGAGTGTGGGTTTAGTTAAGTCGACTAGGGGTCTTTTAGACTCCTAGGCTGAGTAGGTGGAAGGCTGATTAGCCCTATTTAAGTTTATGAAATCATGGAGCATCTCATTCTCCACTTTTTGAAAATTAAAACTTCTGTTTGCAAGCTTTTGCTTCTCTTCCCTTGTGAAGACCGCTTTGTGTGTGATCAAAGCAAGGTGGGATTGGTGTGTGATTCAATCGACACCTTGCGGTTTGAAGCCTGGTGGTTCATACAAGCTTCCCTTCAAGTTCTCTTCTTCAAGATTCGATTTTTACTCAAGGTTCTGCTGCTGCCAATTGTTCACTGCATCTACAAGTAAGTTTGAGCCATCCCCAACCCATTATCTCTTCCTCTAAACCTTCAACAGCCCAACCGTAATTTTCCCCTTTTATTTTCTTCAATTTCCCAAAACCTAAGTCACTCACAGACCTAACCCTCCATCAGAATCCATCCAAATTTAAGCCACAACATCCTCACAACATCCCCTCCACTCGATCCAGACCTTTCCCCCTTTCCATCCTTAAAACCCTAACTTCCATCGATTCCCATTAAAACCCAAAACCCTAATTTTCTTATTCCAGCAACATCCAGCTATCTTCTGCCCCTAAAACCTTGGTCGAGTGTCACTCTCTACCCCTAGAGAACTTGACTTGAACCCCCTGCCCTAATTCCATCTCTAAACCCTAGATTCCATTGCTTCCATTTTTTTCAAAAACCTGAAACCCTAACTAGCTGCCATTTAAATTCTTACACTTCCACTCATCAAACCATCACTGGACCAATACTGATAGACTCCCCTACACTTGCCTAGCATAACCATACCCTCAAACCCTAACCCTAATTTTGACCTAAAACCTATTTCTGCCCTATTCGGATTGCCTGTTCATAGCAGATCCTGAAGCTTTTTGGCTCCTAGCTCGTCTCTTTGCCACCTAAGACTACATTAGTTGCTTATTTATTTTAATGCCATTGATTTAAAAAAGTCCTTAGATCATAAAAAAAGTTCATATAACAATTAGATATCACTCACAGTCAAATATCCCCCAGTTCAAGGTTCAAGGTCTTGGTATCTAGGCTGGTTTGGTCAGCCAAAAAACCGAGTTGTCTTGGTAACTCGGCGAGATCTCGGCCAAGTTGGTGCATTTTTTATGTCAAATTTTGGCCCTTGGTTTTGGTGGCCATAGACCTAATTAGGTCATGAAACTTGCAGGACAGCCTATTTTAGGCCCTATAGACATGGTGGAACCCTTCATTTTTAAAAACTCACATAAAAAATGGTAGTTTGACTTAGGACCCTAGGTTGGTAGTGTACGCTGTATATATATTAACCATTCCAGTTGTGCCACTAGTGGATGACAACTTTGCTATGCTGTTTTGTCTGCATAAAAGATTTTTGCTTGATGAAGCTGATGAGGCAAAATGCAAATAAGGGAATTGTAACCAAGCCCAAGTAATTATGTATGTAAGGCTGGATCACGAACAAGCTAGCCCCATGCAGGATCTTCTTGAACCAAGTTTAATGCTGGTTTGGTCTTAAAAAACTGGGCAACAGTTGATGAATGACTAAGATGATTAATGGCTTTAATGGTCCAGCAACACTCCCTCAATAACAAAGTTGCATTTACTTGATTTGTTGAACCTCGATCAGAATTTCCAGCTGTAACCCCTAATCTTTTGTATCAATTATTTGCAAGTTTAACAGTTGAAGTACACCATCGATTGGATTCAGATTTGCAGCTGATACTCCTTAATCGCTTGCAGAACTTGTAGGAGATCATACAATGAAATCGATTGAAATAAAAAAAAAAGGAAAAATAGAAGATAGGATAGAAGGATAAACCGGATTGAGTCTCTCATTCTCTCCCATGGGCCTCTCACCGTCCCAACTGTATCTCTCAGCCATTAATGGTTTTAACCAAACTCTTTTTTTTTTCAAACTTGACTTGGCTGTATCGGCCTTTTATCTTTATTTATAAACTTCAAATCGATTAAATAAAAGGTGCCCTCCTTGCGTGGAAAGAAATGCCTCACAAATCGAACTTTATCCTAAGTAGAAACTACTTAAATGGTATTCCAATACCAATATAATTAACAAACTAAAGAGTCCTTAAAAAGGAAACTACTAATTACATAAAACAACCTATAAAATAGAAACTAATCAATAAACCCCCCACACAAGGGACTATGTCTTCCCTAAAATATAGGACCATGCAGAAAAGATCTTCCATGCCTCTTCCTCTCGCATGACATCTTCAATCTTGATCTCCAAGCTAGCTGGCTGTGGGCCCACACAAACTGTCCTCTTATAATGAATATCTCTGTGAAATCAGCAAGATCGATAGCTATATTGTCCCTCCCCCCCCCCACAAAACAAAAACAAAAAAAGAGGCTGGCCGATAGCTATCCTTGGGCAGAATATAGGCTGGGAAATTGGAATTAAATAATTCCATAATATGGGCCAGGTATGGACCCAGTCTGAAACCCAATCGATGTACCAATTCTGCATCATTATGATAAGGCTCCAACTCCAAGAATTTTTTTTCGAAGTAAACATTCATTTTGGAAACTTGGATTTGATGGTTCCAGTTTGTTATATTTTCTCCCACTGAGGGGAGCTTTTAATAGCATTAGAAGACAACCCATTGAAAGAGAGTCGATAGAGCTGAGTTGAGCCAGTCTCTTGTCAGATAAACTTGTAATCATAGTACTATATCTCGCGATATATCGGTATCTCGGGCCTACCGAGATATCCGAAATATCCGAGATATCGCGAAATATTCCCGAAATATTGCATTTTTTCTGCAATATTTCGGGGGTCCATCTCGGGGGGTATTTGGCCATATTTAGGCCTGAAACTTCATGGACAGCCTTATTTAAGCTTAATAAACACATTTAAACCATAAAATTGTAAAAATGTGAATTCAAATTGGTGTTTTGGGCTTGCACCCTTGATTGACATACGGTCGCCGACCTTAATGTATAAATAGTTAAATACACATAGATTAATGAAATCACAACTTAAGTTACAAATTACAAGTGCTAAACTGCTAATAGTAGTTGGCGTGCCTCCTGGATCAATCCCACTCATGCCTCGCCGAGTCGACGTCCATTGCTCTCTGTTTGAATGACATATGTGGACCACGGTATAGAATCGGAGAAGAAACGAGTGTAGTCATCCACAAGTGTCACGTAAATGGAATCATCAACAGTCTGTAGGTAACCTATCCTAGGATATAAACTAGGGTTACCAATCGATCCAGTCCGTGAAGAAGATGATCCACTGTGATATGATGTTGGCGCCGGCGCAAGAGGCGATGGCATTGGCTGCATGTATGGCTGGTGAGGTTGGTAGCTAGGTCCGCTAGGGTATGCAAAGATGTTATCTACAAAAGATGATCCAGTATGTCCCTGGGACTGGGACTGGTAGTCATAGTCCCCTACCCCACTAAACTGCCCTCACACTTTGTGATCTTTTAAAAGGATTCAAAGTTTTAGGACCTCCAGAACTGCCAGCTCCTCCACTACCCCCTACTCTTTGTCTCTGCTGATCATCTTGAAAACTTCCTCTACTCCTTGAAACAGTCCGCCTAAAATCCCTAGCCTCCTCTGCTGTTTGTATGTCATCAGGTACTGCAATGTCATCATCAGAGGAGGAGGAGGAGTCATCATCATCATTGTATCGTCTTCCTCCTCCCATCGAACTCCTCACTGTATCCTCAAGTTGTTCTCTTATCCTTTGCTTGTCAGCGTTCCTCTTCTTTCTTCCCCTCAAACTATCACCAATCTCCCTGGCTACTTAGAGGGACCATATGACAACCTACAACATCTTTAGATCCTCCAATGATGTTGTTTAAGTCTCTGGACCCACCTCCCATAAATTGCATGTGACAATAATTACATATAGATTTTCTCTTATCCCCATCAATGGGAGTACCATGTAACCATGCAATGTCACCCTATGCTGGCTGGTTGGTCTCTCTTGTTCCTCTCTGTTCTCTTTGTTCCGTCGCCCCTTTGTTGACTACTTTCCCCCACCTTTTGCTTGCCCTCGCACGTTGTCTATCACGATCCGCCATAATGATACTTGTTTATCGTAATGTAAGTAACACAAATAATTAAAAACTTAATGTAGATGCACTTCAATTGACACTTTTAGATTACTAATACACTTGTATAGTTATTTAATATTTTTCCCCTAACCCTTATATTTTTCACAAAATTAAAACCAATTTTTTATATATAATGTTAATATAAGTATTGACCTAACACAACAAAACTATGAATTAGTAAACATAATATACATGTAATGCATCTCAAAACATATAGAAATAACTTTCATATTTTTTCATTATTTTTTAAACTTAAAACTCATATTTTTCCTTATTTATTTCTGTTTTTTTAATTTTTTATATATTTTTCTTAATTTTCGAAAATTAAAAGAATTATTTAAGAGCAGAAAAATAAACCGACATCGTGAAGCCGTAGATCGCCATTGGTGTCTAACATATATTTAATTCATTACCATCTAAGTCATATTACCCCTAATTATTTCCTATTTTAGTTGTAGGAAAATGAATTTTTAAAACCAGAAAAAAATAAAAAAATACATATGGGAAAAAATTTCGACACCGTGAGGTCAGTAGATCGGCCTCCGGTGTCTAACATATATTAATATCATCAACATCCAACAACATTTGTACAAAGTTTTTTAAAAAAAAATAGTTTTAGAGAAATATAATTTACCTTAAATAATGAAAATAGGCTTGGATGATGAGCTTAGATGACCCTCCGACGTCTTCCCGGCGACAAGGAGCTTCAATGAGGCTTGGAAGGGAGGAAGAAGAGAGAAAATTTCATTTTCAGCAGCTCTCGGTCGAAATATCGACCAAGAGCTGCGAAATATGAAATTTATAAGGATTTTGAATGTGACACTATTGTCACTTTACAATATCTCGCGATATATCGTGATATCTCGCGATATATCGTGAGTTCCACGATATATCGTCGAAATATCTCGATATATCGACGAGTTATTGTACTTTTTTATTACGACATTGTTTCGTATCTCGGTCATGTCGAGATTCACGAAATATCGCGATATATCGCCGATATTTCGCGAGATTTTATACCATGCATGTAATTAGTGTTTATAGAGCTGTTCCATTGGGAAAATATTCTTGGTCCTGCTTAAGCATAAATGAACAACTTACTTGCTGACTACTAATTGCCAACAAATTAGCTACCAATTGCATAAACTTGTTTGCCATGTGCATATCATCATCATGTGTATCAAGTTCCCTTGCAGCCGCTATGTGCCAGAGTTCTTTTTCAAGCTTTTCCATCAACATTTGGGAATTCGCTTTATCCATTTGTGAACTCTTGGCTTTCCTTGAATCCTACCCACTTAGTTCCACCCGTAGTTCAAAAACTCGCATTTCGGTCAGAACGAAATGAGCAAAATATACTGAAATGGGCGAAATTTTTCCGAAACAGTGCATTTTTTACCATTGTTCAGTTGGCCATATTGCAGCGCAAACTGCCATATTAGGCTCTGATACTTCAGGGAATCCTTATTTTAGCTTATATAAACATATGTATTTATATTGCAAGAAAAGACACATAAAGTGGTGGTTTGGATTTGCACCGTCGGTTGGAAGTATACGCCGAACCCCATTGTATACCTTGTGTAATATTTCCTATTCTATCATTGTTTTAGTACTAGAAGACAGAACAGACAAGTACAAGAAGTAAATTATGCCCCATGAATAAAGAAACATAATATTGATTAATTATTTATGAAATAGTGCAAAGTACATGTCACATAGACACCCAAGTCCCAACAATACAATGCTATCTACAAATACATGAGTACAAGCTACAAAGTGGACCCCCCAGGCCATAGATGGCTAATACCATGAACTATGACGTAGACGATTGAGCCCACTTATGAAGAAAACAAGCTATATTAACCAAGGCACATAATTGAGACCTCTAAAACAACTATGTAGCTACTCATTATTTTCCCCCTAACCCTCATATTTTTTTTCTTAATTAAAACATATATTTTTGAAAAAAAAATTCGGCCTAGAACAACAAAAGCAATTTTGTTACAGCATAATAAGCCTCATAAGCTCTTCAAAACTCGCTGAAATTATTTTCATAATTTTTCAAACCAACACAACATTATTCCTTATTTTCACTATTTCTGAATTTTTGAAATTTAAAAACTAAAAATTAAATTTAATTATTTACCGGGGGAAATTTTTTTTGACTCTGTGAGGTTGTGGATTGGCTAATAGTGTCTATAACATATATAAAATTGAGCCCCATCCAGTTGATATTAACCTAAATTTGTTCATATTTTTGTTGTAGAAAAATCCATTTATAAAGCCAGAAAAATTATATATATATATACAACAACAACAACAACAACAACAACAAACTAAGCGTTATCCCAACTTAATGGGGTCGGCTACATGGATCCAAACAAAACAAAATAGATAAAACAAAGATATACTAAAAAAGACAAATGGAAAATGAGGAATAAATAGAAAGATGAAAGATAGTGTTGGAATTTTTTTTCTATATATATATATATGTAGAAAAAAATTCCAACACTGTGAGGCCGTAGATCGGGCTCCGGTATTTGACGTATAAAATTTCATCACCAACTTTCAGGTATTTATCATATTTTTTTGCAAAAATTTTTATTTAAGAAGAAGTTAATTACCTGGATATGTTGAATGTGGCCAAATCTTCACCAATTTACAAGAACCGATGTCTGTGGAGTGATGTGGCAACTCCCAGCAGTGTATTCCAGCAGTTTGATGAGGTGAGGTAGCCAAAATCCAAGAAAATAAGGGGTTTTCTCCTTACCACAGGCAAAATGGGGGAGACAGTCGACTTCTTGTAAAGCGAAAAAGTTGTTTCTCCGAAACGACATGACACAAGGTCGAAATTTTGGCGAAACACTGAAATTTTGACCGAAACAGTGATGATTCTGAGTTTTGCCTTTTGTTTCGTCTCGGACATGTCGAAATTAGCAAAATTTTACCGAGATTTTGGCGAGTTTTTGAACTATGATTCCACCAGTGTGCCATTACCTTTTGCTGTTGGTGGAGATCAATTTCCAGGAATTAATCCAATCATCATCTTAATTATGGTTTATAGAGTATCTTGGGTTTAAATTGCTGTCTGGCTGGCTGGTAGACCGGTCACAATTTTATTAGGTCATGCAGCAATGGAATTCTGGTGTTAACTTAAGCTGCCTAATGTTTATGTTTTTGTATGCTTTTCCTTCTTTAGTTAGTAACATTTCTTTTGGTCATTATCGATACTTGAAGTTTTTCAATCCCATGACTGGAATCTATGCAGTTCCATCCCCCAAACCCCTTTTTGAGTGGTTAGATGGGAAATCAATCAGAAGACACATTAGAGGCTGGTGGAGCAACACTTCTCCCAGTGGCCATAGACATATGGAGTTGAAAGGAGATACTAATTTATCAAAAAAAAAAAAAAAAAAAAAGAGCAAAGAGAATCTCATGGATGTTACCTCTAATACATTGTGTATTTCTAATAACATAATGGATAGGTAAATCCTGATTCTCAATAGCATCTACTCTATTGGGCCAAATGGAAAATTCTCTTTGCTCTTCCAGTATTCTAATGGTCTATTTTGCGCTTTTTTTTTTTTTGGAATTTGTGGACATTTAAATGAGGCTTGAAGTAGGTTCAATATTTCTATACTTGTATACTTTTATTCCTTTTCCTTTAAAATTTTTTTTAAAAAAAATTATAAACATCGCGAATTTTCTAATTACCTTTGAGTGGATTTGTTATCAGGTGTTGCAAATTGAATTATTTATAACAAAGATTCAGGCTTCTGGTCTGGAGCTTCTCCGGGTTCTAAACTCTTTGCGTGAATACCTCCCTGGTGATTTGAGTTCAGCTTCTCTTGAGGTACCAACATAATTTTTAATTTGGAATTAGTTTATCCCTTCACATCCATCCTTAAGGTGATGAATTCTCTCAGCAATTCAGACCTTGGTAACTGATGGTACTATGTTTTATTACCCGATAAGTAGCATCGGTTGGATGATCTTAACTACAAATAACTGATATCAACAATTCTTGGAGAGAAAATCTGCATGCTGTAATTGATGTCTTGAAAGACAATTTTCACATTGTTTGATCATCCAGCTGATGCAATTGTAGGGAAGTGGGAAAATCTAAATGTCTTCTGCTGATTTTGGTACCCAGATTGAGGAGATAGATAATCACTAGGGTGTCGGTGTGCAAATCTTGAGTTCCATAATGAAATATGTCCTGCTTTTTATTTCTCCATTCTGACCCTGAGAATGATCAATTGCAGCACTGTATTCAGAAACTCAGGTGTATAGGATGTGAGCAGACATCAGTTATCATAAAACAAGCTATTAAAGATCAAGTGGACAAAGCTGTACCAAGCTCAGAGAGCCTGGTTAAGGTTGCAGACTCCTTAAGCTTGACGTCAAACCAAGAACTTCTAATGGAGGCTGTGGCTCTTGAAAAGGTCAAAGCAAAGGCTGAACAAATTGAAAAGGATGGAGAGGTTGAGGACATAGATCACATGATTGCTCTTGTCATCCATATGCATGACCGCCTAGTAAAAATAAAACAGTCGCAGAGCACTAACCCTGTCCCCATCCCTGCTGATTTCTGCTGTCCTCTTTCTCTTGAGCTGATGACAGATCCTGTGATTGTGGCCTCTGGACAAACCTATGAGCGAGCTTTCATCAGGAAGTGGCTTGATCTTGGTCTTATTGTATGTCCCAAAACCCGCCAGACTTTGGCCCATATTAACCTAATCCCCAATTATACTGTCAAAGCTCTAATTGCAAATTGGTGCGAGTCAAACAATGTGAAACTGCCTGACCCTGTGAAGTCAATGAGCTTAAACCAACCCTCAACTCTACTTGCCCATGCTGATTCAGGTGCCAGGGACTCACAAATCCCACCACATTCAGTTCATTCTCCCACCAGGAGCAACCATGCAAGGTCGCAAGAGTCAACTAGGTCCATGGGTTCACCAAATAAGAGCTTTTTATCATCTAATGGACCCCATATAGAGGGAACTTCTCCTTCACATCCCCGTTCAGCATCTGAAGGTGGAATTGGAAATGGACTTGCACTGGATGTTGGCAGAATATCACTAATGAGATCTGAAGATAGGGGGGACAATTTAGGAGAGAGAAATCATGCTTTAGGTGCTCAACCTTTGGTGGCATCAAGAAAAGAATTTCCTGAAGCAAGTGGTTCAGGCGAACAGCTTCAGGGTCATAATCGTAGTGCTTCTGTATCAAGCACAGTTTCTAGTGCAGATTGTCCCCAAGGAACACCAAAGGATACCAATGAGGTATCACGGTTATCCAGTGATATGGCCCATTACAGTAGTGATAATTCTGGAGAGGTGACATCTGAGCCCCCAGGTCCAGCTACGTCAGCACCACATAGAGAACCTGAGTTTTCACCACGGTTTGAGATACGATCTAGAAGCCAAACAATTTGGCGTCGACCATCTGAGAGATTTGTTCCGAGAATAGTCTCTTCACCGGCTATTGACACAAGGTCTGATCTATCGGGTATTGAAACCCAAGTTCGGAGGTTGGTTGAGGACTTGAACAGTAGTTCTGTTGATGTGCAAAGAGTTGCCACAGCTGAACTTCGCCTTCTTGCTAAGCACAATATGGATAATCGAATCATAATTGCAAACTGTGGGGCCATAAGCTTGTTGGTTGGTTTGCTTCACTCAACAGACACAATGATACAAGAGAATGCTGTTACAGCACTTCTCAACTTATCAATCAATGATAATAACAAAACTTTAATTGCAAATGCTGAAGCAATTAATCCCCTCATTCATGTGCTTCAGACAGGAACCCCCGAGGCAAAAGAGAACTCAGCTGCAACTCTTTTTAGCCTTTCAGTCATTGAGGAGAACAAGGTCAGTATTGGTCGATCTGGGGCAGTTAGACCTCTGGTGGAATTACTGGGCAATGGAACACCTCGGGGGAAGAAAGATGCTGCTACTGCTTTATTTAATTTGTCTATATTTCATGAGAACAAGACCCGGATTGTGCAGGCTGGTGCAGTGAGGTACCTCGTTGAGTTGATGGACCCAGCAGCTGGGATGGTTGATAAGGCAGTCGCTGTTTTGGCAAACCTTGCAACAATTCCAGAGGGGCGGACTACAATTGGTCAGGAGGGAGGGATCCCTGTCCTTGTTGAAGTGGTTGAACTGGGGTCAGCAAGGGGGAAGGAAAATGCAGCTGCAGCACTGCTGCAGCTCTGCACCAGCAGTAATAGATTTTCTAATATGGTGCTTCAAGAAGGAGCTGTTCCACCATTGGTGGCACTGTCACAGTCGGGCACACCACGTGCCAAAGAAAAGGTATGCTGCTGATAACCTTTCACAGACATCAGTTTAGGGGAATGCATATAAGACTGAGAATCAGGGTTTTAAAATGCAGAATCGGGGACGGAATTGGTCAGTGCCGATTCCTATCTGATCCTGAAAAAGCCCGAGTTGACCAATCTGTGGAATATTCCAATGTTTCCCGTGTACTTTTCCAGGAATTAACCCTATTGAAATCGTCAGGATTCGAGATCGATGACCGCCAATTCCGATATGAATCGGGTGATTCGCCGATCTGATTCCCGATTCTTGAAACCCTTCTGAGAATAAATGATGTCCTTGGTGTTTGATGCTTTTCTGTTTGACCAACCTATCCATTGTGCAGAAACATCCGACATGTGGGTTATATATACCTGTTGAATGTGCTTCATCCATAGGTGGCAGTCTGACTGGCAAGTTCTAATTGGTTATGATAATTTGTGGCCTATTGACTTTACCCAATATCAATCACTAGGAATCAAGAATTAGGCTAATCTTGGGGGTTGTTGGTTTTAAAGGTTGGGCAATTCATCAGTCGTGTGAGTTCAGTGGGCCCAAATGTAGGAGATGATGTACTGAACCATTTCCTGCATTCAGAGAACTCCTCTTACCTTTGGATTAGTATGGCATTCTTAGCATTCAATGGATCCTATAGCTGAAAAGTAATTGTATGATTGGCAGAAGTTAGGTGTCGTAAACAAGCATATTTTGGAAATTTTCTGAAATACCATTTGAACCTCTTAAACAAGGCGTTGCATTATAAGCAAAAATATGAGAATCTGTGAATTGAATCCAGATATCCTTTACTCCGTTGTAGGTCCCCTTCTCTACCTGGGGCCTGAAAGAGCATCTTGAGGGGTATTTCAATATAGACACTGTAAGGAAGAATACAGCTGATATTTAATAGAATAACTTTGAGATACCTAAGTAATGGTAACATGGATGGGAGCATGAGGGGAGGGGGACTTTAGAGTATTGATGTTTATGAGAACTTAGTTTTTCCCTTTGGCAGATATGTATGCATACAACATTGGCAAACTTTTAAGAGGTCCAAGTTAAGATTTATTTGGACAAAATTTCACGCAGAGTTTGTGCAGATGGCCTAAAATCATGGGATTATTCCTATTTTAGTCTTGAAAATCTCTTGGGTATCAAATGTCTAGATTCTTTAGCTTTGAAGGGGAGGGGGAGTCGTGGAATATTTGAGAACCTTCATGTTTGGCCCATGGACTGATGGTCCATAAATTTTCCATCTATTCAACACTACGCTCGTACACTGAGAACGTCGGAACCCTATTATCTTTATCCCTATGGTTTTCCTAACATTTCATCCTTCAAGGCTGGTGTCTCTAAGTGGCTCTTTTGGAACATCAGTTGGAACTCCCCTAGAAGTTCAGTGTTCCTGGCAATTGAGAGCTCATTGTTGGGTACACTTGGAATGTCCAGAGAACATCTTCGGACTGTAACCAAACTTCTCAGTTAGGATTATCCTTTTAAAATTTGTTTGATTTGGTTCTAGGGTTATCCTACTCTTTATGGTAAGATTTTAGGGTCTAAATGATCAAATTTCCTTGTTTATTGCAGGCACAACAGCTTCTTAGTCACTTCAGAAGTCAGAGACATGGTAATGCAGGAAGGTCCTGATCTTTAGTGTGCATTCAGACTTTAAGTTCCAAGACTAGTGGTGACACAATTGTGTGAGGTAAAGTTTTATATGGTGCGTGACTTCCAACGTGGCAAATAATGCAAATTTTATATGCTCTTGGGATGTTGCTTGCTTGTAAAAAAAAAAGGTTTGTGTATGAGTGGACGATTGAGGTTCTCTCATGAGTTTGTATATGCATATTATTAGCACATTAAATTTTATATCAGGCAGTCAATGTTTCCAGCCTCTGTATTGTGAGCTTTGGTAGGTGATTAGCATTCTTCTTATTTGGTTACTCCCGCTGGTGCATTCTCTTGGACTTGAATGTTTTACTGATCACAGAATTCATTGTACTTGGTCCTTGTTTTTTGTTTGGGAACTTTTAACAACAACTTGCTTCTTGTTTTGAAATATGATTCCATGGCTGGCCTGAGATCAAATTTTATCTGCACCCTTTTTGTGCCCAGATTGTCATTTCCAGTTGCCAGGCTTTAGCACTTGGACTTGGTTGCAGAGGGGCTGCTTGGCTCACCATTCTAGTTAGGCTTTTAGCCAAATGGTTAAAGAACTTAATACATCAAAGAACTAATAATGGCAGAAACGTGGTACATTATCAGAAAACTCTTCCCTTTCAGGTATCCAAACTTATCCTTAGCTCTCCTAGGGAACTGCAAGAGGGTTTGAGTAAATTGTTTGTATAGTTTTTATATGGTCTAATAGAGGTTGGGTTAGGCCTTTTTGAATATGAACCCTAAGCTTGTGGCTTCTATACCAATGGGTTAGTTTCATTCAAGCATTAGAAACGGCTGTAGTTCTTCTATTCATCCATTCAGATTCTTGAAGATTAACAGCTCATGGTGATCTTTTGTTTGAATAATCTTTCAGCTAATGTTTTGGCACTGGCCTCTTGTCTTAGATAGCAATTTTCATGTACAAATACATATAAAAAGATTAAGAAAATGCATCCAAAGTTCCAAATCTTTTTATGGCTTTAAAAAAAAAAAAGAAGAGAAACTATTTGGCATCTATTGTTCTCCTGTGAATTTTCAAAAAAGGATTTGGGCTGCGGGGACCTTGGGTTAAGGACTGAATACCTTATTGGGAGTAATACCTTATTGGGAGTTCTCTTCTAGAGTTTTGTTTATCTATTCTGAATGATTGTTGCCGTTCAATTCTTGAGTTGCAGTGATTCTCTAGTGTGGTTGGGATCACAATTTATTGGGTAATTTACACATACCACCCTTGAGGTTTGACGAAAGGATATTTTCACCCCCCAGTTTTGAAAAATTCTGCGTACCCACCTGAGGTTTGCGAGCGGTAACAAATAAGCCCATTCTGTCAGTTCATGACTAACACTGTTAAAAATGAGATTTGAATTGACAGAATTGCCCTTTTAAGAAGAACCTAAAAAAATAAGAGGTGAATAGACAAAATTACCCTTACAAAGAAAAAAAAAAAAACCTGCAACTCATCTTCCCCAATCGAATTGGGGAAGATGAGTTGCAGGTTTCAAAACCCTTTCAACCCTTAAGGGGCTTGCAGAATTCCAAATTCCTTCCAAACCCATCAATTAATGATGAACAACTTAGCATTTTAGGCATCAGTCTAGATCAGCTTAAATACGAAAGCTGAGGCATGCTTTGATATTAGAGGGCAACCACAGAGACAAAGGGTTTACAACGATAAGGGTTTTTCTTTTGTTTCTGTAATTCTGATTAAGAGAAATAAAATGAGTGGGTCTTAAACTGGAAAACCCTAGGCAATTGGGTTTCAAAACACTTTTCAACCATTTAGAAATTTAAGGTTTGAAATTGGGGAAAAATCCCAAATCCCCTTTCGCTCCTGCAACTTGTCTTCATCCCCAATCGTAACAGAAATTGTTCATTTGACTCTGTTGTTCCATTAATACTTGTGGATATCTCGTCCTCCACTACCAACTGGGGAGGGGCAAGAGCGAGATCCAAATCGAAATTTCCATCCATCTCCATCATCGGATGTTCATGTTCATCGTCAGTAGTACTCCACATTCTCTCCTTAGACTTCCGTGATACTGTTGTCGCCATGAAATACGATATATCCAACTTAATTGCAGGGTATATACAGAGAGAGAAAGAAAAAGAGAGAAATTAAATGGATAGTGAGGAATCAATTCAAAGAGATAGAAGAGAGAGATGGGTTTTACAGTTGTAGGTGATTAAAAATAGATATTAAATTGTTTATATTTATAGGAACTTCTAGATAGATTTGAAGGGTAATAAGAACTTCAACGTTGTTGGGTTTGGGAGTTGGGTGCGCTGTCCACCACCACCACCACCACCACGATGCAGAACCAGAATCATTCCATGGACTCACGCTCGAGCTCTTCTTCTTCTTTGTACTATTCGGATGCCATTGCTTTGTACGGGCATCAAAGGAAAGACAGGGAGTGATGGTGAACAAATCAGAGTTTAGGGTTAGGGTTTGAGGGTGGAGCAGAGAGTGTTGGTGATGATTCGGTTCAGGCATAGAGGTTGAAGAGGAGTGATTGAGTGGCAAACGTTTTAACGAATCAATGGGGCACTGGGATGGTTGCAACTCATCCCCCCAATCGATTTTGGGGAAGATGAGTTGCAGGTTTTGTTTTGTTTTTTTTTTTTGGGTTCTTCTTAGAAGGGCAATTCCATCAGTTCCAGTCTAATTTTTAACAATGTTAATCATGAACTGACGGAATGGGTTTATTTGTTACCGTTTGCAAACTTCAGGGGGGTACACAGAATTTTCCAAAACTGGGGGGTGAAAATATCCTTTCGTCAAACCTCAGGGGTGGTATGTGTAAATTACCCTTATAATAATTAGAATGATTATAGTACAATTAAGGCAATTAATTACCCCACTCTCTCTAAGTTTCCCACCCCAGCATTTTGGAACTCTCTTTTCTGCCATCTTGGAACCAGATGGAAACTTAGGAACAAGATATCTGAAAATGATATACTCACCAGAAGGTTATGATAGATATGCACTTACCAGACAAATTCTATGATTTACTTCAATGTCTCAATCTTATCCTTTGAGGTTTCAGCATCATAATTCTATTAGACTAGGAGAGAAGAGAACAGAAAATGGTGTATGGTGAGTATTTTGGACTATGAGTTTTTTTTTTTTTTTTGGTGAATTTGGACTATGAGTTATTAAAGGTAATTCGCTAAATCTACTTAGATAAGAAAAAGAATTACAAAACGCGTAAGTTTACAAGACAAAGTAAATGTAAAGAAAAAAATTTTCAGTTGTTTGTTATAATCAGATATCATGCCAACAATGCATGATGATTTTAGTTCATAAATAATGCATGCCTTTTAATAATAAATTAACGACAATTGACATGCATCTTATCAAGGTAATTGTTTATTTGGTGAACTAAAATAAATAATTACTAAAACAAAATCACAGATAATACACCATCATCCACATGACTTTGATAGTTTTTCCCTTCGAACTTGCACAGCTAAAAGGTCGCTTTATCTTAGTATTCGAGAGAGAGAAAATTTTCCAATTATTCACCTTATTGCAACCCTTATTGTTATTATGGGTGTATTATTATTAACAATCCATAAAAAAAAAATCATAATTCTTAAACGGGTGAACTATAAGAAGTTGTATCCTTCTTTTAATTGTATATTGTCTTATTGCTATATTGTCTTTGTTCTCTTTCAAAAATAGTACCTTTGCAAAATTTGGATGTGATATAATAGGTGATGAGGTCGAGGCAGAAGTCAGGGGTCTTGCTCAAGGAATTACAGGAGTGTAGAAAGGATACTAGGAGGTTGGAGCATGTATAAGCTCCGAGAAATAAACTTCTTTGTTTCCAATGTCCGAGATTGCAACGTGGCCATGGGAATGTTATAAAACTTTGTTGCATATTTATGTGGTCTGTAATAAATTTTCAAATTTTTTTTTTTATATCAAGAAGTGATGGTATTGAGGTTTCACATGAAAATAATTATTTCACATCGGATGTGGATAGCTCAATATAGAAGCATATAAAGACTTCGATAGCATCTCTTTCAAGAATAGCTTTTAAGGGTGAGTTCTACCCAAGTCCCAACGGGTTTATATGCTTGCTTCAAATCTTTTCCTAAAATATAATGAGAACCAACTTGTTTATTTGAGAGATTGTAAACTTTCAATATCTTAAAAGTCCCTGAGCATGTGAGTCTCCTTTGTGGCATCATAACCAGCTTTATTTGTGCTAAAACTCACTCAAGCCCAGTCTGTCCACAAAAGTCAGTCCATATTCCCCACTGCCTTAATGTCATGGGCATATTTTTAGCAAAGTTAACATACTCGTGCGGCGTCTTGTGTGCCACGGCCATGCCAAGCAAGATGACCGTGACAATATGGCTGAATTTTAAACCACACTGGATGGCTTCCTATGTAGGTCCTCCGGTAAAGTATGACCCTGTACTGCCTTCATCATGATAATAGACTTTGGTATATCATTGATTCCTTCAGAAGAATCCAATCCAATGGACTTCAAGATAGGGAACATATCCAGCAAGTGCCGTAATTTGGGTCCATTTTATGCTTGGCCTGGGCCATGAGAGGCCTGGAGTAGAGTGCTAGACCTCAAAACCCAAGGACCAACCGTAACACACATTACCAATTTACCATTCACCGTTCAGTCAAAAATACCCTTAAACTTTGTCTAATATTACATTCAAAATACCCACGTGGGGTCCGCAATCTGACCGTTAGGTGCCTTTTTCTTGCCGTACTGGGAGTCTGGGAGCTTGGGGCCTCTCAGATTCAAATTTCAAACACTCAAATTGCCATATAGAAAGCCAAGAAGCTCTCTCTGTTCCTTGCAAGCTCACACCAATCCAAAAACAGACTGTGACACAGATCACTTTACTTCCCTGGAATTCCAGTGACAAGCCAAAGCTATTAATTCTCTGAAGTCTTGACAAATGTTTAGGATTCGAATGAGGTTTCATTAAATGCACCTGCAGAGCTGCAGAGTGCAGAGAAACATAAATCTCAGATGGTCATTAGTCCTTTTCATGAACCCATCAATGTGACAATGTCTCCTTGAATCTCAGTGTTCCTAATTCTCAAAACCCAGAATATATATACCCTTTTGTGCATTTGGGATTCTTCCAGAGCGTAAGAGCTGTACCAGTAGTACTGGGCTGTCTTCTGCTCATTTGAGCTTCTACGGATTGTTTTTCCTTTATTTTTTCGTTTGGGTTGAGGACTGAATCCCATTTTGAAGTACCATTTCCTTCATTTCTTAAAAGCTTACATATGGGGCGAATCCATGTAGTTTTGGTGAGAGGATTGCTATAGGAAGCTGGATTTTTAGCAGAACTCGTTGGGTTCTTCACTGCTGGAGAAGAAGTGATCAAAGAGAGGATAAGTATCCTGTCCTCTCATAAGTGGTTTCCTCCGAGTGAACTGGAATAGTTGCAAAATTTTGTTAGACTCAGAGCACTGGAAAATCGAGTTATCTTCTAGGTATGGATTTAGATACAGTGTCTGCTTTGACTGTTTGAAAAGGTTTTTATGAGCATCATCTATTGAAATCCTCCATTCTCTAGATCCGTTTTGCTAGCCAATTCTAGGGGCCTTGAGTTTGTGTCTTTCGAAGTAAAATCTTTGGTCCAAAATGAGAGAAGAGAACCCATCAGAGAGCCGAACAAAGCTATGCAAGTTTGCTGATCAAAATCAGGTGGTGAGGGCTAACATTAAAGTCGTTAACAACCCATCGAAACTCAAATCTGCTTCAGCTTGGGGTTCACACATTGTCAAAGGGTTCTCAGGGGAAAAGAAAAGTAGGGTGCAGGGCGTGATTCCAAGCAAGAAGCCACCGCTCACCAGTTCAGAGAACTCTAATCAGAGGAATCCTTCTTCTGTGCCGAACCAGTCTCGTGTGAAGAGATCTCTAATCGGAGATTTGCCATGTACAGCCAATCCTGCTCAAGTTCATCCCCATGCTTATAATTCCCATCGCACGAGATCCTCGTCTGATTTATTCCTCGAGTTAGACCATTTGAGAAGCCTACTCCGGGAATCAAAGGAAAGGGAATTGAAACTGCAGGGGGAGCTGTTGGAACATAAGAAGAATTCAAAAATCTGTGATCTGGAAAGGGAGCTTGAATCAAAGAGGAATGAAGCAGAGAATCTTTTTCACCATGTTCGTTTGCTAGAAGCTGAAAAATCAAGCCTTTCTGAGCAAGTGGCATCTCTATCCTCTATTTTAGAAAGCCAAGAAGAAGCACCAAAAAGAGAGAAGCTTGGAAATTCAACAGCTTCACAGAGAAGTCTTGAGATGGAAGTAGTTGAGTTGCGGCGCCTGAACAAGGAATTCCAGCTTCAGAAGAGGAATCTCGCATGCCAACTTTCTTCCGCAGAATCCCAATTGGCTGCTCTTGCAAAGGTTTCTGAGGTATAGTACTTCCATTGCTACAAAATGTTTAGACTGTCCTTCTGTGTCGGCAATATTTATTTGTGTATATTGATCTTTCTTGTTCATCATATGTTCAAAATCTATAATTTAATCTCATTGACATTGTTTATTTTTTTGCCTTCCACTTTCCTCATCACATGAATTTCCCTTGATTACAAGCAGAGTGAAATTATTGCAAAGGTTGAAGCTGAGGCATCTCTATTGAGGCACACAAATGAAAATCTTTGCAAGCAAGTTGAGGGGCTACAGATGAGTCGGTTGACCGAGGTTGAAGAACTTGTATACCTTAGATGGGTCAATTCATGTTTACGTAATGAATTGCGCAATGCAGGCTCCACAATGGATTCTGAAAAAGTGTGGACTCCAAAGTCAGTGGAGAAGGATAGTGAATCTATTAGCTCTATGTCTCCTTCAAGTAAGGGGTCCTTTGAATTTAGCACTGCAAAGAAACCAAGCATAATGAGCAAGTTCAAAGGGTGGCCTAGAGTAGGTGAGGATTTGTCAGATTTAGAATGTCCACATCATCTGCTTGATAAAGATTGGGTTGACAGACAAGATAGTATGAGCCCCCAAAGAAGACACTCTATTAGTGGATCAAAATGCTGTACAGAAGACTTACTAATGAGCCAGAGAAGACAGTCTGATGGCTTTATTTGTCCAAAAGAAATAGAACAGGATGGAATAGCACTTGATGCTCATAAATATGATCTGGGTGTTATTGAAAGTCCTCAATTCTTTGTGAACAAACAGGAAACCAATAAGATTAGAGCTTCTGTGGATGTTGAGAAGCGAGCATTGCGCATTCCTAATCCTCCTCCAAGGCCTTCAGGTTCCCTCCCTAGTGTAGCCAAGGAAGATGGCATTGCCTCAATTCCAGTACCACCACCTCCACCTCCCCCGCCACCTCCTCCAAAGCTCTCAATAAGAAGTAACACAAGTGTGGTACAGAGGGCCCCGGAGGTTGTTGAGTTTTACCATTCACTGATGAAGAGGGACTCAAGAAAGGAATCTTCAAACGGAGGAATATGTGATGCACCAGATGTTGCGAATGTCCGTAGCAGCATGATTGGTGAGATTGAGAATAGATCATCCCATTTGCTTGCTGTAAGTTACCATTCTCTTGTTTGCTATTTTTATTTATCTATTTAGTTTTTTGTCAGCAGGCTTGAATTAGAAGCATCTCATCAAGAACACAGCTCTCATAATTTGGCTTATGGATTCATTTGTAAACCTGCTCTAAACCTTTTAATGTGGTGTTATCTTTAGATAAAGGCAGATGTTGAGACTCAAGGTGAGTTTGTGAACTCATTGATAAGAGAGGTGAATGGTGCAGTTTATCAGAACATTGAAGATGTTGTTGCATTTGTGAAGTGGCTTGATGATGAACTTTGCTTTCTTGTAAGTTGTTTGCTGGCACAACCTGAAAATTTACTCTTGAGACATCTTGTTGTGGAAAAACGTGGAAGATTTTGTTTCTCACTGAAGTTCCTTACTGCTTTAACGAAGTGATAGTCTCACTATTTTCTTTTGAAAGGGTATAGGTCGGATGAAAAATCATGACTCCAAATCTTGTAGAAATTCTGTAGGATTTTTGGAGGCTGTTTTCCTTCACCCACAGTCAAGGAAAATTCCTTGACCGAGGGGTTCAGACAGTGTGCAGGGGGTGATCGTGGAACAGTTGGGAGGTATTATCAACTTTGTACAATGGGGGGGGGGGGCAGAGCATTTATGACCCTAGATGGGTGTACTTTTCGTTTTCCCACACTGGAGGAAAACTTTCTCCAATATTTGTTTATGATATTTCTATAAGAATGTGATAGATTATTTTTTCGTTCCTCTCTATAAGATTTTTCTAAGAATAAAAGCTTTCAGAATCTCATGAAAGGTTAAGGATACTTGAAAGCATAAATTTTTTTAATTATTACTGCAAAGAATTTCTATGGGTTGTTATAAGATCTTTGTTGTGCTTGTATCTTCTTAAGGTGGATGAGAGGGCAGTTCTAAAGCACTTTGATTGGCCGGAGAAGAAAGCTGACACTTTGCGAGAAGCTGCATTTGGGTATAGTGATCTCAAGAAGTTGGAGGCTGAAGTCTCTTCTTATGAAGATGACCCTCGACTCCCTTGTGACATTGCACTGAAGAAGATGGTCACCTTGTCAGAAAAGTAAGGACTTGAAGTACATTTTAAAACATTTGTCCTAGTGTAGAATTAACAATTTTTGGTGGGTAAAATTAACTCCTTATCCAATCCTAATAGGATGGAGCATAGAGTTTATAACCTTCTCAGAACCAGAGACATGTTGATGCATAGCTGCAAAGAGTTTCAGATCCCTATGAACTGGATGCTGGACACTGGGATTATTAGCAAGGTAATTTTATAGTCTGTTTTATCTGTACTCTTTCTAGTTTTGGTTCACTTGAAAAATATGAACAATTTAATAAAAATTATTT
>NW_025317581.1:0-52679 GCF_018873765.1 Telopea speciosissima
GATACCTATTACGACATATGTTCATTTTCGGTTTAAACCAGACCAAGTGGGTCATTTGGGGTTATTTGGGGCATTTCCATACTTTTTTTGGTTTGGTATTTTCTAAATAGTATCCTTATCTCTTATTAGACGTGTGGATGCGTTGTTGGGGGTCGTAACCTTCGAATCTATACCTATTTCCGCATTTGTTCATTTTCGGTTTAAACCAGACAGGATGGGACATTTGGGGTTATTTGGGGGCATTTCTGTACTTTTTTGGGTTTGGGATTTTCTAAAAAGTGTTCTTATTTCTAATTGGACGTGTGGATGCGATGTTGAGGGTCGTGACCTTCGAATCAATACCTATTTCAACATATAATCATTTTCGATTTAAACTAGACCGGGTGAGTCGTTTGGGGTTATTTCGGGGCTTTTCTGTACTTTTCTGGGTTTGATATTTTCTAAAAAGTGTCTTTATCTCTTATTAGACGTGTGGATGTGATGTTGAGGGTCATGACCTTCGAATCGATATCTATTTTGACATATGTTCATTTTTGATTTAAACAAAACCGGGGAGTTCGTTTTGGGTTATTTGGGGGCATTTCTATACTTTTTTTGTTTGGGAATTTCTAAAAAGTGTCCTTATCTCTTATTAGATGTGTGGATGCGATGTGGAGGGTCGTGACCTTCGAATCGATACCTATTTCGACATATGTTCATTTTTGGTTTAAACCAGTCCGGGTGGGTCGTTTGGGGTTATTTGGGGGTGTTTCTGTACTTTTTTGGGTTTGGGATTTTCTAAAAAGTGTCGTTATTTCTAATTAGACCCGTGGATGCGATGTTGAGGGTCGTGACCTTCGAATCGATACCTATTTCAACATATGTTCATTTTCAATTTAAACCGGACCAGGTTGGTCGTTTGAGGTCATTTGGGGGCATTTTTGTACTTTTTTGGGTTTTGGATTTTCCAAAAAGTCTACTGATCTCTAATTGGACATGCGGATGCGATGTTGAGGGTCGTGACCATTGAATCGATACCTATTTCGACATATGTTCATTTCCGGTTTAACCCAGACCGGGTGGGTCGTTTGGGGTTATTAAGCTGCATTTCTGTACTTTTTTGCGTTTGGTATTTTTTGAAAAGTGTCATTATCTCTTATTAGATGTGTGGAAGCGATGTTGAGGGTCGTGACCTTTGAATCAATACCTATTTCAACATATGTTCATTTTCGATTTAAACCAGACCGGGTGGGTAGTTTGGGGTTATTTGGCAGCATTTCTGTACTTTTTTAGTTTGGTATTTTCTAAGAAAGTGTCCTTACCTCTTATTAGACGTGTGGATGCAATGTTGAGGGTCGTGACCTACGAATCGATACCTATTTTGATATATGTTCATTTTCGATTTAAACCAGACGGGGTGGGTAGTTTGGGGTTATTTGGCGGTATTTCTATACTTTTTTGAGTTTGGTATTTTCTAAGAAAGTGTCCTTTCCTCTTATTAGACGTGTGGATGCGATGTTGAGGGTCATGACCTACGAATCGATACCTATTTTGGCATATGTTCATTTTCGGTTTAAACTAGATTGGGTGGGTCGTTTGGGGTTATTTCGGGGCATTTCTGTACTTTGTTGAGTTTGATATTTTCTAAAAGGTGTCCTTATCTCTTATTAGACGTGTGGACGCGATGTTGAGGGTCATGACCTTCGAATCGATACCTATTTTGACATATGTTCATTTTCGATTTAAACCAGATCGGGTGGTTCTTTTCGGGTGTTTTGGGGGTATTTTTGTACTTTTTTGGGCTTGGGATTTTCGAAAAGGTGTCCTTATCTATTATTAGATGTATGGACGCGATGTTGAGGGTCATGACCTTTGAATCGATATCTATTTTGACATATGCTCATTTTCGGTTTAAACCAGACCGGGTGGGTCGTTTCCGGTTATTTGGGGGCATTTCTGTACCATTTTGGCTTGGTATTTTCTAAAAAGTGTCCTTATCTCTTACTAGACGTGTGGATGCGATGTTGTGGGTTGTGAACTTCGAAGCGATATCTTTTTCGATATATGTTCATTTTCGGTTTATACCTGACCGACCGGGTGGGTCGCTTGGGGTTCTTTGGGGGCATTTCTGTACTTTTTGGGTTTGGTATTTTCTAAAAATTGTCCTTATCTCCTATTAGACATGTGGATGCGATGTTGACGGTCGTTACCTTCGAATTGATTCCTATTTCCGCTTATGTTTATTTTCGGTTTAAACCAGACCGGGTTGATCATTTGGGGTTAGTTGGGGGTATTTTTGTACTTTTTTTGGTTTGGGATTTTCTAAAAAGTGTCCTTATTTCTAATTAGATTTGTGGATGCGATGTTGAGGGTCGTGACCTTCGAATCGATACCTATTTCAACATATGTTCATTTTCGATTTGAACCAAACCGGGTTGGTCGTTTGTGATCATTTGGGGACATTTCTGTCCTTTTTTTGGTTTGGGATTTTCTACAATGTGTCCTTATCTCTAATTAGATGTGTGGATACGATGTTGAGGGTCGTCACCTACGGATCCATTCCTATTTGGGCATATGTTCATTTTCATTTTAAACCAGACCGGGTGGGTCGTTTTGGGTTATTTGGGGGTATTTCTATACTTTTTTTTGGCTTTGGATTTTCTAAAAAGTGTCCTTATCTCTTATTAGACGTGTGGATGTGATGTTGAGGGTCGTGACCATCACATAGATACCTATTTTGACATATGTTCTTTTTCGGTTTAAACCAAGCCGACTGGGAAGTTTGGAGTAATTTGGCGGCATTTGTGTACTTTTTTGGGTTTTTTTTCTTCTAAAAAGAGTCCTTATCTCTTATTAGATGTGTAGATGCGATGTTGAGGGTCGTGTCCTTCGAATCGATTCCTATTTCAGCATATGTTCATTTTCGGTATAAACCAGACCGGGTGGGTTGTTTGGGGTTATTTGGGGGCATTTCTGTACCTTTTTGGGCTTGGGATTTTCTATAAAGTGTCCATATCTCTTATTATACGTGTGGATGCGATGTTGAGGGTCGTGACCTTCGGATCGATACCTATTACGACATATGTTCATTTTCGATTAAAACCAGACCGAGTGGGTCATTTGGGGTTATTTGGGGGCATTTCAGTATTTTTTTGGTTTGGTACTTTCTAAATAGTGTCCTTATCTCTTATTAGACGTGTGGATGCGTTGTTGAGGGTCAGAACATTCGAATCGATACCTATTTCCGCATATGTTCATTTTTAGTTTAAACCAGACCGGGTGGGTCATTTAGGGTTATTTGGGGGCATTTCTGTATTGTTTTGGGTTTGGGATTTTCTAAAAAGTGTCCTTATTTCTAATTAGACGTGTGGATGCGATGTTGAGGGTCGTGACCTTCGAATCGATACCTATTTCAACATATGTTCATTTTCGATTTAAACTAGATCGGGTGAGTCGTTTGGGGTTATTTGGGGCCATTTCTGTACTTTTTTGGGTCCAATATTATCCAAAAAGTGTCCTTATCTCTTATTAGACGTGCCTTAGAATCGATACCTATTTCAACATACGTTCATTTTCGATTTAAACCAAATCGGGGGGGTCGTTTCGGGTTATTTGGGGGCATTTCTGTACTTTTTTGGGGTTGGGAATTTCTAAAAAATGTCCTTATCTCTTATTAGACGTGTGGATGCGATGTTGAGGGTCGTGACCTTCGAATCGATACCTATTTCGACATATGTTCATTTTCAGTTTAAACCAGACCGGGTGGGTCGTTTGGGGTTATTTGGGGGTATTTCTGTACTTTTTTGGGTTTGGGATTTTCTAAAAAGGGTCATTATTTCTAATTAGACGCGTGGGTGCGATGTTGAGGGTCGTGACCTTCGAATCGATACCTATTTCAACATATGTTCATTTTTAATTTAAACCAGACCGGGTTGGTCGTTTGGGGTCATTTGGTGGCATATTTGTACTTTTTTGGGTTTTGGATTGTCCAAAAAGTCTACTTATCTCTAATTGGACGGGCGGATGCGATGTTGAGGGTCGTGACCATTGAATCGATACCAATTTCGACATATGTTCATTTTCGGTTTAACCCAGACTGGGTGGGTCGTTTGGGGTTATTGAGCTGCATTTCTGTACTTTTTTGCGTTTGGTATTTTTTAAAAAGTGTCCTTATCTCTTATTAGTTTGGGGTTATTTGGCGGCATTTCTGTACTTTTTTTAGTTTGGTATTTTCTAAGAAAGTGTCCTTACCTGTTATTAGATGTGTGGATGCGATGTTGAGGGTCGTGACCTACAAATCAATACCTATTTCGACATATGTTCTTTTTCGATTAAAACCAGACTGGGTGGGAAGTTTGGAGTAATTTGGCGGCATTTCTGTACTTTTTTGGGTTTTTTTTCTAAAATGAATCTTTATGTCTTATTAGATATGTAGATGCGATGTTGAGGGTCGTGTCCTTCAAATCGATTCCTATTTCTGCATATGTTCATTTTTGGTTTAAACCAGACCGGGTGGGTTGTTTGGTGTTATTTGAGGGCATTTCTGTACTTTTTTGGGCTTGGGATTTTCTATAAAGTGTCCTTATCTCTTATTAGACGTGTGGATGCGATGTTGAGGGTCGTGACCTTTGAATCGATTCCTATTACAACATATGTTCATTTTCGGTTTAAACCAGACCGAGTGGGTCATTTGGGGGCATTTATGTACTTTTCTTGGTTTGGTATTTTCTAAATAGTGTCCTTATCTCTTATTAGACGTGTGGATGCGTTGTTGAGGGTCGTAACCTTCGAATCGATACCTATTTCTGCATATATTCATTTTCGGTTTAAACCAGACCGGGTGAGTCGTTTGGGGTTTTTGAGAGGCATTTCTATACTTTTTTGGGTTTGGGATTTTCTAAAAAGTGTTCTTTTTTCTAATTAGACGTGTGGATGTGGTGTTGAGGGTCGTGACCTTCGAATCGATACCTATTTTAACCTATGTTCATTTTCAATTTAAACCAGACCGGGTGAGTCGTTCGGGGTTATTTGGGGGTATTTCTATACTTTTTTGGGTTTGATATTTTCTAAAAAGTGCCCTTATCGCTTATTAGACGTGTTGATTTGATGCTGAGGGTCATGACCTTCGAATCGATACCTATTTCGACATATGGTCATTTTTGGTTTAAACCTGACCGGGTGGGTCGTTTTGGGTTATTTGATGGCATTTCTATACTTTTTTGGGTTTGATATTTTCTAAAAAGTGTCCTTATCTCTTATTAGATGTGTGGATGCGATGTTGAGGGTCGTAACCTTCGAATTGTTACCTATTTCCGTATATTTTTATTTTCCATTTAAACCAAACCGGGTGGGTCGTTTGGGGTTACTTGGGGGCATTTTTGTACTTTTTTGGGTTTGGGATTTTCTAAAAAGTGTCCTTATTTCTAATTAGACCTGTGGATGTGATGTTGAGGGTCGTGACCTTCGAATCGATACCTATTTCAACATATGTTCATTTTTTATTTAAACCAGATAGGGTGGGTCGTTTGGGATTATTTGGCGGCATTTTTGTATTTTTTTGGATTTGGTATTTTCTTAAAAGTGTATTTATCTCTTATTAGACGTGTGGATGAGATGTTGAGAGTCGTGACCTTCGAATCGATACCTATTTCGACATATATTCATTTTTTATTTAAACCAGATCGGCTGGGTCGTTTGGGGTTATTTGGGGGCATTTTTATACTTTTTTGGGCTTGGAATTTTCTAAAAGGTGTCCTTATCTCTTATAAGACGTGGTGATGCGATGTTGAGGGTTGTGACCTTCGAATCGATACCTATTTTGACATATGTTCATTTTTTGTTTAAACCAGACCGGGTGGATCGTTTGGGGTTATTTGGGGGCATTTCTGTACTTTTTTAGGCTTAGGATTTTCTAAAAGGTGTCCTTACCTCTTATAAGACGTGGGGATGCGATGTTGAGGGTTGGGACCTTCGAATCGATACCTATTTCGACATATGTTCATTTTTGGTTTAGGCCAGACCGGGTGGATTGTTTGGGGTTATTTGGGGATATTTCTGTATTTTTTTGGGTTTGGTATTTTCTAAAAAGTGTCATTCTCTCTTATTAGACGTGTGGATGCGATGTTGAGGGTCGTAACCTTCGAATTGATATCTATTTTCGCATATGTTCATTTTCGGTTTACACCAGACCGGGTGGGTCGTTTTGGGTTACTTGGGGGCATTTTTGTGCTTTTTTTGGATTGGGATTTTCTAAAAAGTGTCCTTATTTCTAATTAAACGTGTGGATGCGATGTTGAAGGTCATGACCTTCGAATCGATACCTATTTCAACATATGTTCATTTTTCATTTAAACCAGACCGGGTTGGTCGTTTGGAATTATTTTGGGGCATTTCTATACTTTTTTGGGTTTGGTATTTTCTAAAAAGTCTACTTATCTCTAATTAGACGTGTCGATGCGATGTTGAGGGTCGTGACTGTCAAATCGATACCAATTTTGACATATGTTTATTTTCAATTTAACCCAGACTGGGTGGGTCGTTTGGGGTTATTTGGCGGTATTTCTATACTTTTTTAGGTTTGGTATTTTTTGAAAATTGTCCTTATCTCTTATTAGACGTGTGGATGCGATGTTGAGAGTCGTGACCTTCGAATCGATACCTATTGTTTGAGTTAAAAATTACCGCAAGCGTACGGGTCAATCGTAGCTGCTGGTCGAACACGAGGAGATATACGCCACTCTATTTAACTAACTTATAGTAATGCAAAGTGAACCAAATTAAAGTGTTAAATTAAACTAATTAAACTACTGAAAATTAATGCATCCTAACTCATAAGCATCTAACAAAATTAAGGGATTAAGTTGGCATCCTAACACATGAACATCTAACCTATCAAACTAACGTAAATTGGAAGGAATAACAAAAACGCAGCCACACTTCATAATCACATAAAAAGAAATAAGGGAATAAAAGTGCATCCACATACCACAACCATATAAAAAAAATAAAAGAAATAGAGGGAGAAGAAGAAGAAGATAGATAGAGATAGAGGAGAGGGAGAATGAGATTGAGAGTTTAGATAGTAAAACCTGGATGTGCTTACATGAATGTAACTGAAAAGCTTAATACTTGCATAAACTTACCATGGCCTCCTCTTCTAAATCTTCAAGTCTTGTCATCAACTTAAGAACTTAGACTAGAAGGCTTAAAACCTAAACTAGAATTAAGAAATTACAATCCAATTGACGACTTAAATTGAAATTAAAACACAAACTAAACCTATTACAACCATTAAATGAAAATAAAAAAGCAAACTAAAACTTAGAAAAGCCAAAAATCACAACTTAGAAGGAGAAGAAGAAAAGAGATTTTACTAAGTGAATGAACTAAAAATGACACTAAAAATTGAATTAAAATTGAACTAGAAACTAACTAAAAACTGAACTAAAAAACTAACTTGTTACAAGCCAGAGGGCAAGGGGTATTTATAGGGGGAAGAGAGGAGAAGAGAGAAGAGGGAAGTGTAGGAGAAATATTCCCTAAGAAAAGAGAATATTTTCTTCTCCTTCCTCTTTTACAATGCCTTGAATCTTAAGAAAAAAGAAAAAAAATAGAAAGAAGAAAAGAAGATTGTTTACTAAGAAGCCCAACCCAAGATAGTTTGACTGTAGTGGGCCTGGAAATATTTTCCTAGGCGCAGGCTATGTGTGGGCTTGTCCACTTTAAATCCGGTCTAACATCGACCTATTACCCGGCCAGCCCAACAAGATTGACCTTTTATTTCTAGAAATTTAGACTTCCAATTCTAACAAGTGCTTCCTTTTCTTTGTAGATATCTTCTCCAAGCAATAAAATCAAAGCATCTTTGATTTTTCAACCTTCCATACATGAGAAAATATAAATCTACCCCAAGTAGAATTTCAGAAGTGCCCTTGAGAAGTTGGAGGAGAGAGAGAGAGTAAAGGTGATGACTAGGATTCCTTCAAGAATAAATAAAATACCTATTTTATCCTTAAAAAAACGTGGAGCATGGGGTGCTTATATAGGCCTCACCATTGTGTTCCTTGCAAAAAATCACCCAAAATAGACATGAGTTTCGTCCAATTTGGAGTTCGGGAGCCCAAGATATCTCAAGTTGAAGTTGGACTGTCCAGAGCCCTCCAAATGGAATCTTTCGGGCGCAGGAAATATAACTTCTGGTTATTGCGTTAAGGCCCTTGGTATCCGAACTTCCGCTTTACTTTGTCCCCGGCCGACTGTCAATAATTATAAATAAATCCCTACAGACCATTTTTGCGCTTCGTTACGGAAACGATCGTAACTTTTTCGTTCCAACTCGGAATCAAGTGTCGGTTGAACCGTTACAAAGCTGACTCGATGGGCTACGTATCCAAGCCATTAACACCTCTAAACAGCTTAAAAACATTTTCTTAGCATCATCTCTTCCATTTTCACAAGAATTCATCTAAAACCTGAAAAGCACAAGAAAGCACCGAGTAACTCTGTCCAATGTGGTAAAATACATGCTTTCTGCCCTAAGATTTCACACATAAATGTGCTCATCACCTATTTCCGTAGATGTTCATTTTCGGCTTAAATGAGACCAGGTGGGTCGTTTGGGGTTACTTGGGGGCATTTCTGTACTTTTTTGGGTTTAGTGTTTTCTAAAAAGTCTACTTATCTCTAATTAGACGTGTAGATCCGATGCCGAGGGTCGTGACCTTCATATCAACACCAATTTTGACATATGTTCATTTTTCGTTTAACCCAGACCAGGTAGGTCATTTGGGATTATTTCGCCGCATTTTTGTACTTTTTTGAAATTGGTATTTTCTAAAAAGTGTATTTATCTCTTATTAGACGTGTAGATGCGATGTTGAGAGTCGTGACCTTCGAATCGATACCTATTTCGGCATATATTCATTTTTCATTTAAACCAGATCGGGTGGGTGGTTTGGGGTTATTTGGGGGCATTTCTATATTTTTTTGGGCTTGGGATTTTCTAAAAGGTGTCCTTATCTCTTATAAGACGTGGGGATGCGATGTTGAGGGTCGTGACCTTCGAATCGATACATATTTTGACATATGTTCATTTTTGGTTTAAACCAAATCGGGTGGATCGTTTGGGGTTATTTGGGGGCATTTCTGTACTTTTTTGGGCATGGGATTTTCTAAAATGTGTCCTTATCTCTTATAAGACGTGGGAATGCGATGTTGAGGGTCGTGACCTTCGAATTGATACCTATTTCGACATATGTTCATTTTTAGTTTAGACCAGACCCGGTGGATCATTTCGGGTTATTTGGATGCATTTCTGTCCTTTTTTGGGCATGGAATTTTCTAAAAAGTGTCCTTATCTCTTATTAGACGTGTGGATGAAATGTTGAGGGCTGTGACCTTCGAATCGATACCTATTTCGACATATGTTCATTTTCGATTTAAACCAGACCGGGTGGGTCGTTTGGGGTTATTTGGGGCTATTTCGGTACTTTTTTGGGTTTGGGATTTTCTAAAAAGTGTCCTTATTTCTAATTAGATGCGTGGATTCGATGTTGAGGGTCGTGACCTTCGAATCGATACCTATTTCAACATATGTTCATTTTCGATTTTAATCAGACCGGGTTGGTCGTTTGGGGTCATTTGGGGGCATTTTTGTACTTTTTTACGTTTTGGATTTTCCAAAAAGTCTACTTATCACTAATAAGACGTGTGGATGCAATGTTGAGGGTCGTGACCTTCGAATCGATACCAATTTCGACATATGTTCATTTTCAGTTTAACCCAGACCAGGTGGGTCGTTTTGGATTATTTGGGGCCATTTCTATACTTTTTTGGGTTTGATATTTTTTTAAAAGTGTCCTTATCTCTTATTAGATGTGTGGATGCGATGTTGAGGGTCGTGACCTTCAAATCAATTCCTATTTTGACAAATGTTCATTTTTTATTTAAACCAGATCGGATGGGTAGTTTGGGGTTATTTGGCGGCATTTCTGTACTCTTTTGAGTTTGGTATTTTCTAAGAAAGTGTCCTTACCTCTTATTAGACGTGTGGATGCGATGTTGAGGGTCGTGACCTATGAATCGATACCTATTTCGGCATATGTTCATTTTCGATTTAAACCAGACTGGGTGGGTCGTTTGGGGTTATTTGGGGGTATTACTGTACTTTTTTGAGTTTGATATTTTCTATAAACTGTCCTTATCACTTGTTAGACGTGTGGATGCGATGTTGAGGGTCATGAGCTTCGAATCGATACCTATTTTGACATATGTTCATTTTCGGTTTAAACCAGATTGGGTGGGTCGTTTCGGGTTATTTGGGGGCATTTCTGTACTCTTTTGGGCTTGGGATTTTCTAAAAAGTGTCATTATTTATTATTAGATGTGTGGATGCGATGTTGAGGGTTGTGACCTTCAAATCGATACCTATTTCGATATATGTTCATTTTTTATTTAAACCAGACTGGGTGGGTCATTTGGGGTTCTTTGGGGGCATTTTTGTATTTTTTTGGGTTTGGTATTTGCTAAAAATTGTTCTTATCTCTTATTAGATGTGTGGATGCGATGTTGATGGTCATAACCTTCGAATTGATACCTATTTCCGCATATGTTCATTTTCGGTTTAAACGAGACCGGGTGGGTCGTTCGGGGTTAGTAGGGGGTATTTTTGTACTTTTTTGGGTTTGGGTTTTTCTAAAAAGTGTCATTATTTCTAATTAGGCGCGTGAATGCGATGTTGAGGGTCGTGACCTTCGAATCGATACCTATTTCAACATATGTTCATTTTCGATTTAAACCAGACCGGGTTGGTTGTTTGTGATCATTTTGGGACAATTTTGTACTTTTTTGGGTTTGGGATTTTTTAAAAAGTCTACTTATCTCTAATTAGACATGTGGATGTGATGTTGAGGGTCGTGACCTTCGAATCGATACCAATTTTGACATATGTTCATTTTCGATTTAACCCAGACCGGGTGGGTCGTTCGGGGTTATTTGGCGGCATTTCTGTACTTTTTTAGGTTTGGTATTTTTTAAAAAGTGTCCTTATCTCTTATTAGATGTGTGGATGCGATGTTGAGGGTCGTGACCTTCGAATCGATACCTATTTTGGCATATTTTCATTTTCAGTTTAAACCAGAGCGGGTGGGTCGTTTCGGGTTGTTTGGGGGTATTTCTATACTTTTTCGGGCTTGGGATTTTCTAAAAAGTGTCCTTATCTCTTATTAGACGTGTGGATACGATGTTGAGGTTCGTGACCTTCGAATCGATACCTATTTTGACATATGTTCATTTTTGGTTTAAACCAGACTAGGTGGGAAGTTTGGAGTAATTTGGCGGCATTTCTATACTTTTTTTGGGTTTTTTTTCTTCTAAAAAGTGTCCTTATCTCTTATTAAATGTGTGGATGCGATGTTGAGGGTCGTGACCTTCGAATCGATTCCTATTTCGGCATATGTTCATTTTCGGTTTAAACTAGATCGGGTGGGTTGTTTGGGGTTATTTGGGGGCATTTCTGTACTTTTTTGGGGTTGGGATTTTCTAGCAAGTGTCCTTATCTCTTATTAGATGTGTGGATGCGATGTTGAGGGTCGTGACCTTCGAATCGATACCTATTACGACACATGTTCATTTTCAGTTTAAACCAGACCGGGTGGGTCATTTGGAGTTATTTGGGGGCTTTTCTGTACTTTTTTTGGTTTGGTATTTTCTAAATAGTGCCCTTATCTCTTATTAGAAGTGTGGATGCGATGTTGAGGGTCGTAACCTTCGAATCGATACCTATTTCCGCATATGTTCATTTTTTATTTAAACCAGACTGGGTGGGTTGTTTACGGTTATTTAGGGGCATTTTTGTACTTTTTTGGGTTTGGGAGTTTCTAAAAAGTGTCCTTATTTCTAATTAGACGTGTGAATGCGATGTTGAGGGTCGTGACCTTCGAAGCGATACCTATTTAAACCTATGTTAATTTTTTATTTAAACCAGACAGGGACAGTCGTTTGGGGTTATTTGGGGGTATTTTGATACTTTTTTGGGTTTCGTATTTTCTAAAAAGTGTCCTTATCTCTTATTAGACGTGTGGATTTGATGTTGTGGGTCATGACCTAAGGATCGATACCTATTTCGACATATGTTTGTTTTCGGTTTAAACAAAATCGGGTGGGTCGTTTCGTGTTATTTGGGGGCATTTTTGTACTTTTTTGGGTTTGGTATTTTCTAAAAAGTGTCCTTATCGCTAATTAGATATGTGGATGCGATGTTGAGGGTCGTAACCTTCAAATCAATGTCTATTTCCGCATATGTTCATTTTCAGTTTAAACCAGACTAGGTGGGTTGTTTGTGGTTACTTGGGGCATTTCTCTACTTTTTTGGGTTTGGCACTTTCTAAATAGTGTCATTATTTCTAATTAGACCTGTGGATGCGATGTTGCGGGTCGTGACCTTCGAATCGATACCTATTTAAACATTTGTTCATTTTCGATTTAAACCAGACCGGGTTGGTCGTTTGGGGTTATTTGGGTGCATTTCTGTACTTTTTTGGGTTTGGTATTTCAAAAAAGTCTACTTATCTCTAATGAGATGTGTAGATGCGATGCTAAGGGTCGTGACCTTCATATCGATACTTATTTCGACATATGTTCATTTTTTGTTTAAACCAGACCGGGTGGATCGTTTGGGGTTATTTGGGGGCATTTCTGTACTTTTTTTGGCTTGGGATTTTCTAAAAGGTGTCCTTATCTCTTATAAGATATGGAGATGCGATGTTGAGGGTCGTGACCTTCGTATCGATGCCTATTTTGACATATGTTCATTTTTGGTTTAGACTAGACCGAGTGGATCGTTTGGGGTTATTTGGGGGTATTTTTGTACTTTTTTGGGTTTGGTATTTTCTAAAAAGTGTCCTTCTCTCTTATAAGATGTGTGGATGCGAAGTTGAGGGTCGTAACCTTCGAATCGATACCTATTTTCGTATATGTTCATTTTCGATTTACACCAGATCGGGTGGGTCATTTGGGGTTACTTGGGGGCATTTCTGTACTTTTTTCGGATTGGGATTTTCTAAAAAGTCTATTTATCTGTAATTAGACGTGTCGATGCGATGTTGAGGGTCGTGACCTTCAAATCGATACCTATTTCGACATATGTTCATTTTTGGTTTAGACCAGACCGGGTGGGTCGTTTGGGGTTATTTGGGGGTATTTCTGTACTTAATTTGGTTTGGTATTTTCTAGAAACTATCTTGATCTTTTGTTAGACGTGAGGATGCGATGTTGGGGATCGTGACCTTCGAATCAATACCAATTTTGGCATACGTTCATTTTTTATTTAAACTACACCGGGTGGGTCGTTTGGGGTTATTTGGGGGCATTTCTATACTTTTTAGGGTTTAGGATTTTCTAAAAAGTGTCCTTAACACTAATTACAAGTGTGGATGCGATGTAGAGGGTCGTGACCTTTGAATCGATACCTATTTCGACATGGATGTGATGTTGAGGGTCGTGACCTTTGAATCGATACCTATTTCGACATATGTTCATTTTTGGTTTAAACCAAACTGGATGGGTTGTTTGGGATTATTTGGCAGCATTTCTGTACTTTTTTGGGTTTGGTATTTTCTAAAAAGTTTCCTTATCTCTTATTAGACGTGTGGATGTGATGTTGAGGGTTGTGACCTTTGACTCGATACCTTTTTTGGCATATGTTCATTTTTGGTTTAAACCAGATCGGGTGGGTGGTTTGGGGTTATTTGGGGGCATTTTTGTACTTTTTTGCGTTTGGTATTTTCTAAAAAGTGTTCTTATCTCCTATTAGATGTGTGGATGCGATATTGAGGGTCGTGACCTTCGAATCGATACCTATTTGGACATATATTCATTTTCAATTTAAACCAGACCGGGTGGGTCGTTTGGGGTTATTTGGGGGTACTTCTGTACTTTTCTGAGTTTGGTATTTTCTAAAAAGTGTCCTTATCTCTTATTAGACGTGTGGATACGATGTGGAGGGTCGTAACCTTCGAATCGATACCTATTTCCGGATATGTTCATTTTCGGTTTAAACTAGACCGGGGTGGGTTGTTCGGGGTTATTTGGGGGCATTTCTGTCATTTTTTGGGCATGGGATTTTCTTAAAAGTGTCCTTATCTCTTATTAGATGTAGGGATGCGATGTTGAGGGTCGTGACCATCGAATCGATACCTATTTTGACATATGTTCATTTTTTGTTCAGACCAGACCGGGTGGGTTGTTTGGGGTTATTTGGGGGTATTTCTGTACTTTTTTGGGTTTCTTATTTTTGAAGACCTGTCCTGATCTCTTGTTAGACGTGTGGATGCGATGTTGAGGGTCGTGACCTTCAAATCGATACCAATTTCTGCATACGTTCATTTTTGGTTTAAACTAGACCGGGTGGGTCGTTTGGGGTTATTTGCGGGCATTTCTTTACTTTTTAAGATTTAGGATTTTCTACAAAGTGTCCTTATCACTAATTAGATGTGTGGATGCGATGTTGAGGGTCGTGACCTTTGAATCGATACCTATTTCGACATATGTTCAGTTTCGATTTAAACCAAACCGGGTGGGTCGTTTGGGGTTATTTGGGGGCATTTCTGTACCTTTTTGGGTTTGGTAGTTTCTAAAAAGTTTCATTATCTCTTATTAGATGAGTGGATTCGATGTTGAGGGTCATGACCTTCGAATCGATACCTTTTTCGGCATATGTTCATTTTCCTTTTAAACCAGAGCGGGTGGGTGGTTTGGGGTTATTTGGAGGCATTTCTGTGCTTTATTGGGTTTGGAATTTTCTAAAAAGTGTTCTCATCTCTTATTAGACATGTTGATGCGATATTGAGGGTCGTGACCTTCAAATCGATACCTGTTTCGACATATGGTCGTTTTCGGTTTAAACCAGATCGGGTGGGTCGTTTGGGGTTATTTGGGGGCTTTTCTGTACTTTTTTGGGTTTGGTGTTTTCTAAAAAGTGTCATTATCTCTAATTAGACGTGTGGATGCTAGTTGAGGGTCGTGACCTTCGAATCGAAACCTATTTTCAAATATGTTCACTTTCGGTTTAAACCAGACCGGGTGGGTCGTTTGGGGATATTTGGGGGCATTTCTGTACTTTTTTTGGTTTGATATTTTCTAAAAAGTGTCCTTATCTCTTATTAGACGTGTGGATGTGATGTTGAGGGTTGTAACCTTCGAATTGATACCTATTTCTGCATATGTTGATTTTCTGTTTAAGCCAGATCGGGTGCGTCGTTCGGGGTTACTTGGGGGCATTTCTGTACATTTTTTATTTCGGGATTTTCTAAAAAGTGTCCTTATTTCAAATTAGACGTGTGGATGCGATGTAGAGGGTCGTGACCTTCGAATCGATACCTATTTCAACATATGTTCATTTTTTATTTAAACCAGACCGGGTTGGTCGTTTGGGGTTATTTGGGGGTATTTTTGTACTTTTTGGGGTTTGGTATTTTCTAAAAAGTCTACTTAACTCTAATTAGACGTGTCGATGCGATGTTGTGGGTCATGACCTTCGTATCGATACCAATTGCAACATATGTTCATTTTCGGTTTAACCTAGACCGAGTGGGTCGTTTGGGGTTATTTGGCGGCATTTCTGTATTTTTTTGGGTTTGGTATTTTGTTAAAAGGGTCATTATCTCTTATTAGACGTGTGGATGCGATGTTGAGGGTCGTGACCTTCGAATTGATACATATTTTGGCATATGTTCATTTTCGGTCTAAACCAGACCGGGTGGGTCGTTTGGGGTTATTTGGCGGCATTTCTGTACTTTTTTGGGTTTCGTATTTTCTAAAAAGTGTCCATATCTCTTATTAGATGTGTGCATGCGATGTTGAGGGTCGTGACCTTTTAATTGATACCTATTTCGACATATGTTCATTTTCGGTTTAAACCAGATCGGGTGGGAAGTTTGGAGTTATTTGGCAGCATTTCTGTACTTTTTTGGGTTTGGTATTTTCTAAAATGTGTCATTATCTCTTATTAGATGGGTGGATGCGATGTTGAGGGTCGTGACCTTCGAATCGATACCTATTTCGGCAGTTGTTAATTTTCGATTTAAATTAGACCGGGTGGCACCTTTGGGGTAATTTGGGGGGATTTCTGTACATTTTTGGGCTTGGGATTTTCTAAAAAGTGTCCTTATCTCTTATTAGACGTGTAGATGCGATGTTGAGGGTCGTGACCTTTGAATCGATACCTATATTGACATATGTTCATTTTCGATTTAAACCAGATCGGGTGGGTCGTTTGGGGTTATTTTAGGGCATTTCTGTACTTTTTTGTGGTTGGTATTTTCTCAAAAATGTCATTATCTCTGATTAGACGTGTGGATTCGATGTTGAGTGTCGTGACCTTCGAATGGATACCTATTTCGCCATATGTTCATTTTCGGTTTAAACCAGACCGGGTGGGTCATTTGGGGGCATTTTTGTACCTTTCTGGATTTGGGATTTTCTAAAAAGTCTACTTATCTCTAATTAGACGTTTGGACGCGTTGTTGAGGGTCGTGACCTTCGAATCGATACCTATTTTGACATATATTCATTTTCGGTTTAACCCAGACTGGGTTGGTCGTTTGGGGTTAATTGGTGGCATTTCTGTACTTTTTTGGGTTTGGTATTTTTTAAAAAGTGTCCTTATCTCCTATTAGATGTGTGGATGCGATGTTGAGGGTCGTGACCTTCGAATCGATACCTATTTCGGCATATGTTCATTTTTGGTTTAAACAAGACCGGGTGGGTCGTTTGGGGTTATTTGGGGGCATTTCTATAATTTCTTGGGTTTGGTATTTTATAAAAAGTGTCCTTTTCTCTTATTAGACGTGTGGATGCGATGTTGAGGGGCATAACCTTCGAATCGATGCCTATTTCTGCATATGTTCATTTTCGGTTTAAACCAGACTGGGTGGGTCGTTTGGGGTTATTTGGGGGCATTTCTGTACTTTTTTGGGGTTGGGATTTCTTAGAAAGTGTCCTTATTTCTAATTAGATGTGTGGATGCGATGTTGGGGGTCTTGACCATCGAATCGATACCTATTTCAACATATGTTCATTTTCGATTTAAACCTGACCGGGTTTGTCGTTTGAGGTTATTTTGGCGGCATTTCTGTACTTTTTTGGGATTGGTATTTTCTAAAAAGTGTCCTTATCTCTTATTAGACGGGTGGAAGCGATGTTGAGAGTCATTACCTTCGAATCGACACCTATTTCGGCATATGTTAATTTTTTATTTAAACCAGATTGGGTCGGTCGTGTGGTGTTATTTGGGGCCATTTCTGTACTTTTTTGGGCTTGCGATTTTCTAAAAGGTGTCCTTATCTCTTATAAGACGTGGGGATGCGATGTTGAGGGTCATGACCTTTGAATCGATACCTATTTCGACATATGTTCATTTTTGGTTTAGACCAGACCGGGTGGATCGTTTGGGGTTATTTGGGGGTATTTCTATACTTTATTTGGTTTGGTATTTTCTAGAAACTGTCCTGATCTTTTATTAGACGTGAGGATGCGATGTTGAGGATCATGACCTTCGAATCAATACTAATTTTGGCATACGTTCATTTTTTATTTAAACTACACCGGGTGGGTCGTTTGGGGTTATTTGGGGGCATTTTTGTACTTTTTAGGGTTTAGGATTTTCTAAAAAGTGTCCTTAACACTAATTAGAAGTGTGGATGCGATGTAGAGGGTCGTGACCTTTGAATCGATACCTATTTCAACATATGTTCATTTTCGTTTTAAACCAAATCGGGTGGGTCGTTTGGGATTATTTGGCGGCATTTCTGTACTTTTTTAGGTTTGGTATTTTCTAAAAAGTTTCCTTATCTCTTATTAGACGTGTGGATGCGATGTTGAGGGTTGTGACCTTTGAATCGATACCTTTTTTGGCCTATGTTCATTTTCGATTTAAACCAGATCGGGTGGGTTGTTTGGGGTTATTTGGGGGCATTTTTGTACTTTTTAGGGTTTGGTATTTTCTAAAAAGTGTTCTTATCTCCTATTAGATGTGTGGATGCAATATTGAGGGTCGTGACCTTCGAATCGATACCTATTTGGACATATATTCATTTTCGGTTTAAACCAGACCTGGTGGGTCGTTTGGGGTTATTTGGGGGCATTTCTATACTTTTTTGGGTTTGACATTTTCTAAAAAGTGTCCTTATTTCTAATTAGACGTGTGGATGCGATGTCGAGGGTCGTGACCATCGAATCGATACCAATTTCAACATATGTTCATTTTCAATTTAAACCAGACCGGGTTAGTTGTTTGGGGTTATTTGTGGGCATTTCTATACTTTTTTGGGTTTGGTATTTTAGAAAAAGTGTCCTTTTCTCTTATTAGACTTGTGGATGCGATGTTGAGGGTCATAACCTTCGAATCGATGCCTATTTCTGCATATGTTCATTTTTGGTTTAAACCAGACTGGGTGGGTCGTTTGGGGTTATTTGGGGGCATTTCTGTACTTTTTTTGGGTTGGGATTTTCTAAAAAGTGTCCTTATTTCTAATTAGATGTGTGGATGCGATGTTGAGGGTCTTGACCATTGAATCAATACCTATTTCAACATATGTTCATTTTCGATTTAAACCAGACCGGGTTTGTCGTTTAGGGTTATATTGGCGGCATTTCTGTACTTTTTTGGGTTTGGTATTTTCTAAAAAGTGTCCTTATCTCTTATTAGACGGGTGGATGCGATGTTGAGAGTCCTTACCTTCGAATCGACACCTATTTTGGCATATGTTAATTTTTTATTTAAACCAGATCGGGAGGGTCGTTTGGTGTTATTTGGGGCCATTTCTGTACTTTTTTGGGCTTGCGATTTTCTAAAACGTGTCCTTATCTCATATAAGACGTGGGGATGTGATGTTGAGGGTCGTGACCTTCGAATCGATACCTATTTCAACATATGTTAATTTTTGGTTTAGACCAGACCAGGTGGGTCGTTTGGGGTTATTTGGGGGTATTTCTGCACTTTATTTGGTTTGGTATTTTCTAGAAACTATCCTGATCTTTTGTTAGACGTGAGGATGCGATGTTGAGGATCATGACCTTTGAATCAATACCAATTTTGGCATACGTTCATTTTTTATTTAAACTACTCCGGGTGGGTCGTTCGGGGTTATTTGGGGGCATTACTGTACTTTTTAGGGTTTAGGATTTTCTAAAAAGTGTCCTTAACACTAATTAAAAGTGTGGATGCGATGTAGAGGGTCGTGACCTTTGAATCGATACCTATTTCGACATATGTTCATTTTCGTTTTAAACCAAACCAGGTGGGTCGTTTGGGATTATTTGGCGGCATTTCTGTACTTTTTTAAGTTTGGTATTTTCTAAAAAGTTTCCTTATCTCTTATTAGACGTGTGGATGCGATGTTGAGGGTTGTGACCTTCGAATCGATACCTTTTTTGGCCTATGTTCATTTTCGATTTAAACCAGATCGGGTGGGTTGTTTGGGGTTATTTGAGGGCATTTTTGTACTTTTTTGGGTTTGGTATTTTCTAAAAAGTGTTCTTATCTCCTATTAGATGTGTGGATGCGATATTGAGGGTCGTGACCTTCGAATCGATACCTATTTAGACATATATTCATTTTCGGTTTAAACCAGACCGGGTGGGTCGTTTGGGGTTATTTGGGGGCATTTCTATACTTTTTTGGGTTTGACATTTTCTAAAAAGTGTCCTTATTTCTAATTAGACGTGTGGATGCGATGTTGAGGGTCGTGACCATCGAATCAATACCAATTTCAACATATGTTCATTTTCGATTTAAACCAGACCGGGTTAGTTGTTTGGGGTTATTTGGGGGCGTTTCTGTACTTTTTTGGGTTTGGTATTTTCTAAAAAGTCTACTTATCTCTAATTAGATGTGTCGATGCGATGTTGAGGGTCTTGACCTTCGTATTGATACCAATTTTGACATATGTGCATTTTCGGTTTAACCTAGACCAGGGTGGGTCGTTCGGGGTTATTTGGGGGCATTTCTATCCTTTTTTGGGTATGGGATTTTCTTAAAAGTGTCCTTATCTCTTATTAGATGTGGGGATGCGATGTTGAGGGTCGTGACCATCGAATCGATACCTATTTCGACATATGTTCATTTTTTGTTTAAATCAGACCATGTGGGTCGTTTGGGGTTATTTTGGGGCATTTTTGTACATTTTTGGGTCTGGTATTTTCTAAAAAGTGTCCTTATCTCTTGTTAAACGTGTGGTTGCGATGTTAAGGGTTGTAACCTTCGAATCGATACCTATTTCCGCATTTGTTCATTTTTTGTTTAAACGACCACGGGTGGGTCGTTTAGGGTTATATGGAGGCATTTTTGAATTTTTTTGGGTTTGGGATTTTCTAAAAAGTGTCCTTATTTCTAATTAGACGTGCGGATGCGATGTTGAGGGTCGTGACCTTCGAATCGATACCTATTTTAACATATGTTCAGTTTTGATTTAAACTAAATCGGGTGGGTCGTTAGGGGTTATTTGGGGGCATTTCTGTACTTTTTTGGGTTTGGTATTTTCTAAAAATTTTCCTTATCTCTTATTAGACGAGTGGATTCGATGTTGAGGGTCGAGACCTTCGAATCGATACCTTTTTCGGCATATGTTCATTTTCGATTTAAACCAGAGCGGGTGGGTGGGTAGTTTGGGGTTATTTGGGGGCATTTATATACTTTTTTGGGTTTGGAATTTTCTAAAAAGTGTTCTTATCTCTTATTAGACGTGTGAATACGATATTGAGGGTCGTGACCTTCAAATCAATACCTATCTCGACATATGTTCATTTTCGGTTTAAACCAGACCGGGTGGGTCGTTTGGGGTCATTTGGGGGCATTTTTGTACCTTTTTGGAATTGGGATTTCCTAAAAGGTCTACTTATCTCTAATTAGACATTTGGACGCGTTGTTGAGGGTCATGACCGTCGTATCGATACCAATTTCAACATATGTTCATTTTTGGTTTAACCTAGACCGAGTGAGTCGTTTGGGGATATTTGGCGGCATTTCTATACTTTTTTGGGTTTGGTATTTTGTAAAAAGGGTCCTTTTCTCTTATTAGACGTGTGGATGCGATGTTGAGGGTCGTGACCTTCGAATTGATACATATTTTTGCATATGTTCATTTTCGGTTTAAACCAGACCGGGTGGGTCGTTTAGGGTTATTTGGCAGCATTTCTGTAATTTTTTGTGTTTGGTATTTTCTAAAAAGGGTCCATATCTCTTATTAGACGTGTGCATGCGATGTTGAGGGTCGTGACCTTCGAATCGATACCTATTTCGACATATGTTCATTTTCGATTTAAATTAGGCCGGGTGGGAAGTGTGGAGTTATTTGGCAGAATTTCTGTCCTTTTTTGGGTTTGGTATTTTCTAAAAAGTGTCCTTATCTGTTATTAGATGGGTGGATGCGATGTTGTGGGTCGTGACCTTCGAATCGATACCTATTTTGGCCTATGTTTATTTTCGGTTTAAACCAGACCGGGTGGGCCCTTTGGGGTTATATGGGGGCATTTCTGTACATTTTTGGGCTTGGGATTTTCTAAAAAGTGTCCTTATCTCTTATTAGACGTGTAGATGCGATGTGGAGGGTCGTGATGTTCGAATCGATACCTATATTGACATATGTTCATTTTCGGTTTAAACCAGACCATGTGGTTCGTTTGGGGTTATTTTGGGGCATTTTTGTACATTTTTGGGTCTGGTGTTTTCTAAAAAGTGTCATTATCTCTTGTTAAACATGTGGTTGTGATGTTAAGGGTTGTAACCTTCGTATCGATACCTATTTCCGCATATGTTCATTTTTGGTTTAAACGACCATGGGTGGGTTGTTTAGGGTTTTATGGGGGCATTTTTGAATTTTTTTGGGTTTGGGATTTTCTAAAAAGTGTCCTTATTTCTAATTAGACGTGTGGATGCGATGTTGACGGTCGTGACCTTCGAATCGATACCTATTTCGACATATGTTCATTTTCGATTTAAACCAGACCGGGTGGGTAGTTTGGGATTATTTTGGGGCATTTTTGTACTTTTTTTGGGTTTGGTATTTTCTCAAAAGTGTCCTTATCACTTATTAGACGTGTGGATTCGATGTTGAGTGTCGTGACCTTCGAATCGATACCTATTTCGCCATATGTTCATTTTCGGTTTAAACCAGACCGGGTGGGTCGTTTGGGGTCATTTGGGGGCATTTTTGTACCTTTTTGGAATTGGGATTTCCTAAAAGGTCTACTTATCTCTAATTAGACATTTGGACGCGTTGTTGAGGGTCATGACCTTCGAATCAATACCTATTTTGACATATGTTCATTTTCGATTTAACCCAGACCTGGTGGGTCGTTTGGGGTTAATTGGTGGCATTTTTGTACTTTTTTAAAAGTGTCCTTATCTCCTATTAGATGTGTGGATGCGATGTTGAGGGTCGTGACCTTCGAATCGATACCTATTTCGCCATATGTTCATTTTTGGTTTAAACCAGACCGGGTGGATCGTTTGGGGTTATTTGGGGGCATTTCTGTACTTTTTTGGGTTTGGTATTTTATAAAAAGTGTCATTATCTCTTATTAGACGTGTGGATGCGATGTTGAGGGTCGTAACCTTTGAATCGATACCTATTTCCGCATATGTTCCTTTTCGGTTTAAACCAGACCGGGTGGGTCGTTTGGGGTTATTTGGGGGCATTTCTGTACTTTTTTGGGCTTGGGATTTTCTAAAAAGTGTCCTTATTTCTAATTAGATGTGTTGATGCGATGTTGAAGGTCTTGACCATCGAATCGATATCTATTTCAACATATGTTCATTTTCAATTTAAGCCAGACCAGGTTTGTCGTTTGGGGTTTTTTGGGGCATTTCTATACTTTTTTTGGTTTGGTATTTTCTAAAATGTGTCCTTATCCCTTATTTGACGTGTGGATGCGATGTTGAGGGTCATGACCTTCGAATCGATACCTATGTCGGCATATGTTCATTTTCGGTTTAAACCAGACCGGGTGGATCGTTTGGGGTCATTTGGATGCATTTTTGTACTTTTTTTGGTTTGGGATTTTCTAAAAAGTGCACTTATCTCTAATTATACGTGTGGATACGATGTTGGGGGTCGTGACCTTCGAATCGATACCAATTTCGACATATGTTCATTTTTTATTTAACCCTAATCGGGTGGGTCATTAGGGGTTATTTGGCGGCATTTCTGTACTTTTTTGGGTTTGGTATTTTTTAAAAAGTGTCCTTATCTCTCATTAGACGTTAGGATGCGATGTTGAGGGTCGTGACCTTTGAATCGATACCTATTTCGGCATATGTTCATTTTCGGTTTAAACCAAACCGGGTGTGTTGTTTGGAGTTATTTGGGGGCATTTATGTACTTTTTTGGGCTTGCGATTGTCTAAAAAGTGTCCTTGTCTCTTATTATACGTGTAGATGCGATGTTAAGGGTCGTGACCTTCGAATTGATGCCTATATTGACATATGTTCATTTTTGTTTTAAGCCAGACCGGGTGGGTCGTTTGGGGTTATTTTGGGGCATTTCTGCACTTTTTTGGGTCTGGTATTTTCTAAAAAGTGTCCTTATCTCTTGTTAAATGTGTGGTTGCGATGTTGAGGGTTGTAACCTTCGAATCGATACCTATTTCTGCATATGTTCATTTTCGGTTTAAAAGACCACGGGTGGGTCGTTTTCGGTTATATGGGGGCATTTTTGAACTTTTTGGGTTTGGGATTTTCTAAAAAGTGTCCTTATTTCTAATTAGACGTGTGGATGCGATGTTGAGGGTCGTGACCTTCGAATCGATACCTATTTTGACATATATTCATTTTCGATTTAAACCAGACCGGGTGGGTAGTTTGGGGTAATTTTGGGGCATTTTTGTGCTTTTTTTGGGTTTGGTTTTTTCTCAAAAGTGTCCTTATCTCTTATTAGACGTGTGGATTCGATGTTGAGTGTCGTGACCTTCGAATCGATACCTATTTCGCCATATGTTCATTTTCGGTTTAAACCAGACCGGGTGGGTCGTTTGGGGTCATTTGGGGGCATTTTTGTACCTTTTTGGATTTGGGATTTTTGAAAAAGTCTACTTATCTCTAATTAGACGTTTGGACGCATTGTTGAGGGTCGTGACCTTCGAATCGATACCTATTTTGACATATGTTCATTTTCGATTTAACCCAGACCGGGTGGGTAGTTTGGGGTTAATTGGTGGCATTTCTGTACTTTTTTGGGTTTGGTATTTTTTAAAAAGTGTCCTTATCTCCTATTAGATGTGTGGATGCGATGTTGAGGGTCGTGACCTTCGAATCGATACCTATTTCGCCATATGTTCATTTTTGGTTTAAACCAGACCGGGTGGGTCGTTTGGGGTTATTTGAGGGCATTTTTGTACTTTTTTGGGTTTGGTATTTTATAAAAAGTGTCATTATCTCTTATTAGACGTGTGGATGCGATGTTGAGGGTCGTAACCTTCGAATCGATACCTATTTCCGCATATGTTCCTTTTCGGTTTGAACTAGGCCGAGTGGGTCGTTTGGGGTTATTTGGGGACATTTCTGTACTTTTTTGGGGTTGGGATTTTCTAAAAAGTGTCCTTGTTTCTAATTAGATGTGTGGATGCGATGTTGAAGGTCTTAACCATCGAATCAATACCTATTTCAACATATGTTCATTTTCGATTTAAACCAGACCGGGTTTGCGGTTTGGGGTTTTTTTGGGGCATTTCTGTACTTTTTTTGGTTTGGTATTTTTAGAAAGTGTCCTTATCTCTTATTAGATGTGTGGATGCGATGTTGAGGGTCATGACCTTCGAATCAATACCTATATCGGCATATGTTCATTTTCGGTTTAAACCAGACCGGGTGGGTTGTTTGGGGTCATTTGGGTGCATTTTTGTACTTTTTTGGGTTTGGGATTTTCTAAGAAGTGCACTTATCTCTAATTAGACGTGTAGATACGATGTTGGGGGTTGTGACCTTCGAATCGATACCAATTTCGACATATGTTCATTTTTTATTTAACCCTGATCAGGTGGGTCGTTAGGGATTATTTGGTGGCATTTCTGTACTTTTTTGGGTTTCGTATTTTTTAAAAAGTGTCCTTATCTCTCATTAGACGTGTGGATGCGATGTTGAGGGTCGTGACCTTTGAATCGATACCTATTTCGGCATATGTTCATTTTCGGTTTAAACCAAACCGGGTGGGTCGTTTGGGGTTATTTGGGGGCATTTATGTACTTTTTTGGGCTTGGGATTGTCTAAAAAGTTTCCTTGATACGTGTGGATGCGATGTTTAGGATCCTATCCTTCGAATCAATACCTATTTCGGCATATGTTCAATTTCAGTTTACACCAGACTGAGTAGGTCGTTTGGGGCCATTTCCGTACTTTTTTTGGTTTGGGATTTTCTAAAAAGTGTCCTTATCTCTAATTAGACGTGTGGATGCGATGTTGAGGGTCGTGACCTTCGGATTGATTCCTATTTCGAAATATGTTCATTTTCAGTTTAAACCAGACCGGGTGGGTCGTTTGGGGTTATTTGGCTGCATTTTTGTACTTTTTTGGGTTTGGTATTTTCTAAAAAGTGTCCTTATTTGTTATTAGACATGTGGATGCGATGTTGAGAGTCGTGACCTTCAAATCAATACCTATTTCGGCATATGTTCATTTTTGATTTAAACCAGATCGGGTCGGTCGTTTGGGGTTATTTGTGAGCATTTTTGTACTTTTTTGGGCTTGGGATTTTCTAAAAAGTGTCCTTATCTCTTATTATACGTGGGGATCCGATGTTGGGGGTCGTTACCTTCAAATCGATTCCTATTTCGACATATGTTGATTTTTGGTTTAAACCAGACCGAGTGGGTCGTTTGGGGTTATTTGGGGTTGTTTCTGTACTTTTCTGGGCTTGGTATTTTCTAAAAATTGTCCTGATCTCTTGTTAGATATGTGGATGTGATGTTGAGGGTCGTGACCTTTGAATCGATACCAATTTCGGCATACGTTCATTTTTGGTTTAAACAAGACCGGGTGGGTTGTTTGGGGTTATTTGGGGGCATTTCTATACTTTTTAGGGTTTAGGATTTTGTAAAAACTGTCCTTATCACTAATTAGACTTGTGGATGCGATGTTCAGGGTCGTGACTTTCGAATCGATTCCTATTTCGACATATGTTCATTTTCGATTTAAACCAAATCGGGTGGGTCATTTGGGTTTATTTGGCGGCATTTCTAAAATTTTTGGGGTTTGGTATTTTTAAAAAAGTTTCCTTATCTCTTGTTAGATGTGTGGATGCGATGTTGAGGGTTGTGACCTTCGAATTGATACCTTTTTTAGCATATGCTCATTTTTGGTTTAAACCAGACCGGGTGGGTGGTTTGGGGTTCTTTGGGGGCATTTCTACACTTTTTAGGGTTTGGTATTTTCTAAAATTTATTGTTATCTCTTATTAGACGTGTTGATGTGATATTGAGGGTTGTGACCTTCGAATCAATACCTATTTTGACATATGTTCATTTTCGGTTTAAACCAGACCGGGTGGGTCGTTTGGGGTTATTTGGGGGCATTTATATACTTTTTTGGGTTTGTTATTTTCTAAAAAATCTCCTTATCTCTAATTAGACGTGTGGATGCTATGTTGAGGGTCGTGACCTTCGAATCAATACCTATTTCGACATATGTTCATTTTCAATTTAAACCAGATCGGGTGGGTCATTTGGGGTTATTTTGGGGGCATTTCAGTACTTTTTTGGGTTTGGTATTTTCTAAAAAATATCCTTATCTCTTTTTAGACGTGTGGATGCGATGTTGTGGGTCGTGACTGTTGCGTGTGAAAAAAACCGAGTGAGCGCAAGAGAGCCGGCATGGCTCCGGCCTAGGAATCTCCGATGCTCAAGTCAGGTCTCCAGTGAAACAGCGTAACAGCTTAGTAAACGCGAGATGAGCGTTTGAGCTCCATAACTGAGTATTTTTAGAGTGAGGTGAGGCGGTTGGGAGAGTCCTAGTATGGTTGGAGTTCTTCTCTTGGAAGGCTCTCTCGCGTAGAGCGAAGTGGAGAGTTATTTTCGGGGCCGGACTCATATTAAGGTAAGAGTCCTAATGGGAGTGTGATTCGGTATCGTGATAGGATTGTGGCTCGATCTTTAACCCGCGGTTCTCGGATTATGCTGATGTGGCTCCACGATTCCCAACGAGCCATTACAAAGGCTTTTGTGGAGGGCTCAGCCACAGTGGTCGGCCTCGGAGGTCAGCCACAGTGGTAGGCCTCGGAGGTCGGCCACAGTGGTAGGCCTCGGAGCTCTGCCAAAGTGGTCAGACTCGGAGCTCGAACTCGGTTGATATCGGGGAGGTCGGCTCAGAGTCGATGGCCGATTTGGGTGGCACCCCGTGGTGCGGGTGCTCCGCACACAGGAGATAGAATGCCACATCTATCGGTGGTCGGGTCGGCCCGACTTCCCTCGGTTCAGGTCGATCCTTGGATTGACCTTGGCTCGGCCAGATGGCTGCATCTGATTGGTGGGGTGATTCTATGCCTTATCACAGGCCCCCCACTCATCAGGGGTCAGCTTGGCCCTGATGAGTATGAACTTTTCTGCTCGGCTATGCCCCATGTTGACTGAGCCAAGCTCATTTTGTCGGTGATTTGATGTTGTACGGGCTGACAGTTGGGGTGTTAGTGCCACGTCAATCGGAGTCATTATGGTAGGCTCAGGAACCCGAATCATCTTTTGATCTGGGTCGTTAGATCTTGTTGAGTTCTTCTCGGCTGTTGGATCTTCTCTGCTTACTGGCTATAAGTAGGCGACCCTTCTTCATTCATTCTTCACTGTTTCAAGTTTTTGACTGCTCGGCTAGCTCGGATTCTTTAGCTCATTCAGTGCTCGGCGTTCTCGGCTTTCTAGTTCGTGTTCAGCTCGTCTCCGAAGCTTCTTCAACCAGTAAGTCCCCTCTACCCATTATGTCAGTTGATAGTAGTCATGCAGGCGAGGTGTTCCCTGGGGTAGCTGAGGGTGCGAGTCCGAGCCGAGAGCTCCCTGCTCGCTCCCCCATAATAGACCTATTAGGCTGGACCTCGGACAAGCCCGCCATAGCAGAGCTGCGTCAGGCCGATGTCGCCGAGCTTCCCCTACCCATGGAGTCTGGCCTTGAGGCCCAGCCAATTCCTGAAGACCAAGCCAAGGGCTCGGGATCATCTTCGACAGATGACAAGGAGTCGGGTGAGGAAGGTTCTTTGACTCGGTCAGCTCGTTTGCTGAAGTTCCCGAGCTTGAAGAAGGAAGTGTCAGCACCGTCTAGAGCATAGTTACTGATGCCGACCTCCAACGCTTCAGGGCGACCTACACTATCCTCGAGGACGTCGAGCTCTGAGCTCCTAACCCTGGGGAGATGGCCTGCTTCATTCGGCCTGGCGAGGTGACCTTGCACGAGATGCCTTTCAGGTATGCCTTTAGGCTTCCCGTGCTTGACCCGATGGATCAGATCTTGGACCATTTCCACCTGTCTCCAGGTAAGCTGGTGCCGAACTCATGGCTGTCCGTATTCGGCTTCCACATCCTTTTTGGTGAGATGGGCCGAGCTAAGAGCATGGCTCTTTTTTCTCGGCTCTTTTTCCTAAAGAAGTTGTCGGAGAAGGGGTGGTATTACTTCACCTGTCGTATTGGGAAGAACGCGGTGCTGAGTCGCCACAAGTTTCTGGTCAGAACGCCATCCTCAAATAAAAACTGGAAGCCTCGATTCTTCTTTGCTTCTATCCCGAACTGCCCCTTCTGGGCTGAGTGGAAGGTGATCCACTTGGGTTACATCAATAGGGCCTTGCCCCTGACTGAGAACGAGCTGACCTCGTTTGACCTGATCACCAGCATCAGCCTTTCGATGTCCTCCAGCTCCTGGACGAGGGGTTCCTTCAAAGGTGGCATATGACCCCTGGTAGGAGTCCGAGCTGAGCTGTCTTCAGTCTGCTATGGTCGGCTGGGGCATCCGAGCCGACCTGTTTACTTGGTCTTTTCTTTCTTTTGGCATATTTTTAACATGCTGTTTCTCTTGCAACGGTCGGTCACATTCCCCCAATGGACACGGCTCGACTTAGGTCAGAGACCATCGCGGAGAGGAGGAGAAAAAACACTGAGAAGAAGTCTCAAGGCGAGTTTTCCAAGATGTTGAAGGGTAAGGCTATGCTGCCGAGCCCAACTGACATGGTGGTCGGCCTCGAGGCCGAGAAGAGCAGAGCCCCGTTGGGCCCCTCCCAAAGAGGTAAGGGTTGAAAGGACGAGCTGAGCCCACCGAGGGACATCAAATGCCAGAAGCTCTCGGTCAATCTGACGGGTGGTGGTCCTCCACCTGTGACCTCGCAGACCGACGTCTCTCGGTACATCCTGGGGAGGGCCTCGGCTAATAATGTCCCGGTGAGGCCGAACTGGTGCCTCTTCCCAGGGGACTCGGCCCTGACGTCGGCCTCGCATGTAAATGAATGGCTCGATGCAAGTTGGCTTCCTTGGGACAAGGAAATGCTTGAGAAGTTGACCGACCCCGAGCTCCTTTCCTCCCTGTTCCAAGACTTTAATATGGTAAGCTTTTTGTTCGGCTTTTATTGAGTGGTCCGATCTATTGTGCTCGGCCTTGCTAATGTTCGGTTGTCTTTTTTAGGGGTTTTCCAAGGCCGTAGAGACCCTCCTCCAATTTGAACAGCTTCTGACCGTGAACTCCTCTCTTGAGGCTCAGGTCGAGTTGGCCAACAAGGACGCTCGTGAGGTCGTCCTGAGGCATCGGGAGACCGCAGAAAAGCTCGATGAAGTCGAGGCCGAGGTCAAGAGCTTGGAGGAGGAGATGGCGAAGCGGGGGGAAGAGGTTGAGGCCTTGAAGGCTCAGCTCGACCAAGCCAAGAAGAAGGCCAAGGATGACCTGGCACAGGCTCGAACCGAGGCTATTATCGAGTACCTCATGTCGGAGGAATACGCCGAGGTGTGCCATGAAATGAGGAAGCCGCTGTATGGTGAGGGTTATGAGGCTGGTCGGGCCGACCTCTTGAAGGAGATAAAGGCCGCCTACCCCACCCTCAATCTTTCCCAATTTGATGATGACGCGACCACCGTGGTCAAGGAGTTGGGAGACGATGCTGGGGTGGTTGACCAGGCCGGCCTGGCCGTGACCATTCCCTAAGATGAGGTCACCGATGATGCCACTGTCAAGGAGGTCACCGTCGAGGACCCTACTATCGAGGACCCCCTCCACACCACCGATCTCTAGGCTCCCTTTTCTTCTTTTGATGTACACATCCCCCTGTGCGGGGTTTTGGATAACTTTTTTTTTTTGTATGTACTGGGTCGAGCTGCCCACTTTTTGTAACCATGCCGGGCTGTCGGCCTTTACTGAATAGAAAACTTTCTTTTTACAAATTGTCTAAGTGTTTGAGCTCGACACTCATTTACCTTTCTTTCCTTGCATGTGTTGTTCTTGATTGTCTATGTGTTGTGGCTGATCTGTCGACCGGGCCTCTTAGCCAAGTTCTAGGACTTGGTTATTTTTTAGCTACGCTGTGCTGGGTTGGTCAGGTCGGCTTGACGGCTTGGTCATGAAAAGTCTGCGATGGTCTGAGGTCATGTTGTCGTCCATCTTTATTAACTTGTCATTTTCACCGATTAGCTCGGGCCAGCTACCACTTGATTGGTTGTGCGGCCAAGTTGACTTTATGGCCGAGCACAATGCCTTGGATATTTTTGCTTGATTTTTGGCTTTCGTTGGGCTCGGTTGTGGCAAGAATTTGTGCTTGCTGGTCTAGTTGCCGAACTATGAAGGTCGGTCTTTTGACTTAGCCGACCTATGAGGGTCGGTCTTTGAGGTCAGCAAGGTCTATGAGGATCGGTCTTATGACTTGGTTGCCAACCTATGAGGGTCGGTCCTTGACGTCGGCCAGGTCTATGAGGACCGGTCTTACGACTTGGTTACCGACCTATGAGGGTGGGTCTTTGAACTGGTCTTACAACTTGGTTGCCGACCTATGAGGGTCGGTCCTTAACGTCGGTCAGGTCTATGAGGATCGGTCTTATGACTTGGTTGCCGACCTATGAGGGTCGGTCTTTGACGTCGGCCAGGTCTATGAGGACTGGTCTTACGACTCGGCATGCTTGAAGTTTGAAAGTACGCTAAGTAATGGAGAAAACTTTGTTTTATTGAATTGTGAACTTTGAGATCGAAGCCGAGTACAAAATATGCTCATCATTACCGTGCTGAGCAGGATATCTAAGAAGACTACTGAAAAAATTTCTTCAAATTTTCTGAGTTCCACGGCCTCGGTACCTTCTTGCTCCCTGGAGTCTGCAAGCGATACGTTCTTGGGTGAATTTTCTTGGAGACTATGTACGGGCCTTCCCAATTTGGTGCGAACTTTCCTTGCTGCCTTGGCTGGGACGAGCTAAGCTTTCTGAGGACGACGTCTCCTTGGTAAAAATGTCACTCCTTCACCCTCGAGTCGTGGTACTTTATCGTCTTCTATTTGTAAGCTGTGTTCCGAAGCAAGGCGTTCTCTCAAACTTCGGCGAGAAAGTCGAGGTTGGCTCTAAGCCCATCCGCGTAGGTCTTCTCATCGAAGTTGAGCACTCGGTATGATAACGCTTTGACCTCGACGGGAGTGAGGGCTTCGGTTCCATATGCTAGCCGAAAAGGACTCTCCCCGGTCGATGTTCTCATGGTTGTCCGATATGCCCATAGGACGTTCGGTAGCTCTTCGACCCATCTACCTTTGGCTTCATCCAATCTTCTTTTGATCCCCGCAAGTAGTGTTCGGTTCAACACCTCTACTTATCCATTGGCTTGTGGATGAGCTATTGAGACCGGTCAAAAGTCAATATAGAAGTGCTTACAGAACTCTTGGAAGGCCGGGTTATTGAATTACGCGCCATTATCTATGATGAGCACTTTTGATAGTCCAAACCGGGAGAACTTCTCCATGCTTTTCTCCTTGATGGTTGCTAGGGGCTCAGCCTCGACCCACTTGGTGAAGTAGTCGATCGCCACGACCACATACTTTCGGTTCCCCGATGCCGGGGTGAAATCTCTGAGAATATCCATCCCCCACATAGCAAAAGGTATCGGGCTCAGCATAGAGGTCAGCTTTATTGCAGGTCGGTTCGGCACTGGTACGTAGAGCTGACACTTCTCGCACATCTTCACATACTTCATGACCTCTTCTTGCATTTTTGGCCAATCGAACCCTTATCAAAGTATCTTATATGCTAGGGCTCGGCCGCCTATGTAGCTCTTGCATATTCCTTCGTGCACCTTGGTCAGGGCGTACTCGGCTCCCTTCGGTCTGTGGCATCGGAGAAGGGGCGCTGAGATGGCTTTCTTATAGAGCACTCCGTCGATCATGGTGTACTTGGTAGCTCAGATTTTGACTTTTCTTGCTTCTTCCCGACTCTCCGGGAGCTAGTCATTCTCCAAGTAGTTCACAATGGAGTCCATCTAGGTCAGCCCATCCTCCTCGATGTGTTTGATGCTTTCTTCTTGCAAGGAAGGCTTCTCCAAAATTTTAATGTATACTGATCGGCTCAGATTTGGGAGTTCGCCTTGGCCAACCTAGACAGGGCGTCGGCTATAACGTTCTCTTTCCTTGGTACTCGGGTCATTTCAAAGTGCTCGAGCTTGGAAATCATCTCCCGTGCTCGGCTCAAGTAGGCTATCATTCTATCTTTCGCCTCATAGTCTCCGTTGACCTGGTTGACCACAAGTTGCGAGTCTCCTCGTACCCTCAATTGCTTGACGCCTACAGCCTTGCTCACTCGGAGCCCGGCTAGGAGGGCTTTATACTCGGCCTCATTGTTCGAGGTTGGGAACTTGAATCTTAGGGAGTATTGTATGGGAAAGCCCTTGGGGCTGACTAAGGTCAGCCCAGCCCCGCTCCCTCCGAGGTTGCTCAAGTCGTCAACGTTCATGGTCCAGGTCAGGTCGGTCTTAGCTCTCGCATTGGTTTCTTCTACTATCTTCTCTTCCTCGACCTCGAGGTCGGGCATTGTGCACTCGGCGATGAAGTCGGCAAGTGCTTGCCCTTTTATCGTGGTCCTCGGGCGATAGCTTATATTGTACTCACTCAGCTCGACCGCCCAGGTGATCAGCCGACCTGACACGTTGGGCTTGTGTAATATTTTCTTGAGAAGCTGGTCGGTCAGCACCACGATCGGATGAGCTTGAAAGTATGGCCTTAGCTTTCTCGCAGCCGTGACAAGAGCGAATGCTACCTTCTTGAACTTGGAGTATCTTGTCTCGGTGTCAAAAACAACATGGCTGATGTAGTATATAGGCTTCTGAGCTTAGCCTTCTTCCCTAACCAACATCATGATCGCCACCGGGGTAGCGGCTAAGTAAACTTGAAGCTCTTCTTTTGGCTCGGTCTGCTGAGAAGAGGCGGGTTCTCCAAGTATTTCTTCATCTCTTCAAAAGCTTGCTGACATTTGTCCGACCAAATGAAGTCCTTCGGGTTTCGGATGATCTTACGGGCCTTGAAGAACGGCAGACACTTATCGCCCGACCTCAACATGAATCGTGCTAATGCCGCCACTCGCCCGTTTAGCCTTTGTACTTCTCGGATCATCCTTGGAGGGCTCATCTCTTAGATGGCCTTGATTTTCACTGGATTGGCCTCGATGCCTCTGACGGAGACCGTGAAGCCGAGGAACTTTCCCGAGGTCACGTCAAATGCACACTTGGCGGGGTTCAGTTTTATTTGGTTCTTCCTTAGCACGCCGAAGGCTTCTTCCAGGTCGCCCAGGTCGTACTCAGCCTTCAAGCTCTTTACTAACATGTCATCCACGTAGACTTCCATGTTTCTTCCGATCTGCTCACAAAATATATAGTTCACCAGCCGTTGATATGTTGCTCCAGTGTTCTTCAATCTGAACGGCATGACCTTGTAATAGAAATTTTCTTGGTCAGTTCGGAATGCTGTGTATGAATCATCCTCCTCATGCATCATGATTTGGTTGTAGCCGGAGTACGCGTCCATGAAGCTCAACATTTCATGCCCCGCCGTGGCATCAATTAAGAGATCAATCCGAGGTAGCGGGTACTCGTCCTTTAGGCAATCCTTGTTAAGGTCGGTGTAGTCGACGCACATCCTCCATTTCCCGTTTGGCTTGGGAACCATAACGATGTTCGCCAACCAAGTCAGGAATTTTTCTTCTCGGATGAACCCTGATCGATGGAGGTTCTCTACCTCTTCTTTAATCGCGGCTTGCCGATCAAGGGCGTAGTTCCTTCTCTTCTGCTGGGTCAGCTTTCGGCTTGGATCAATATGGAGTTGGTACTGGGCTATGTGCCTTGATATGCCCGACATGTCGACGGCTGACCAGGAGAAGACATCGGTATTCGCCCTTAAGAATTTTCCTAGCTGACTCCTTTGTTCTTTGCTTAACAATGACCCGAGTTGTACTATCTTCGTTGGATCTTCATCGCTGAGGGAGAACGGGATGAGGTCTTCTACAGGTCTTCTGCGCCTTTCTGTGAGCTCATCCCACTGATCTTCTGGGAGGTGTTCGACGCACATCGCCATTCCTTGGACGTTGCCTTTATTTTGCTTGACGAATGAGGTGTAACACTCCTGAGCTTTCTTTTGATCACCTCAGATTTCTCCAATGTCATTCTCTGTAGGGAACTTCATCTTCAAGTGTGCCGGTGAGATGATGGCTTGGAGAGCGGTCAATGATGGGCGGCTGAGTATGGCATTGAAGGCCACCACCGATCGCACTACCATGAATTTAACTTGGATCGTCGCTTGACATGGAGCTTGTCCGAACGTGACTAGTAGGTCGATTGAGCCCTTGATGGTGGCGACGGCTCCCGAGAACCTATGAAGTGAGGTGCCCTCCGGCTTGAGCGCTTCATCACCGAAGCCAAATTATCGGTATGCGTCTAGAGACATAAGGTCCACGGATGCGACCGTGTCGACCAATACGCGATGAATGGGTCTCTTTACAATTTCCACCTGCACTACCAAAGCATCATCGTTAGGTAAATTTATACCTTTCAGGTCAGCCTCGGTGAAGGAGATCGTCGCCTCAGACTTCGGCCTTTTACCTAGCATCTCGGTGACTCCGACGAACCGCGCATTTGCCTTGTCCTTCCGATTGGACTCTTGTCCGGGCCTTTTGAGGATAGTGTATATGGGAGCACCCTTATCACTGCTCGGCCTGGATTCGTCATCTTTCTTCTCAGCTCGGGCTTTATCTTCGCCACGCTCGGCTCGTCCATTCCTAGACCTCCGCTCTGCCCTTTTCTGGTCGCGGCCTTCGGACCTCAACCTCCGTGGTCTTCTCGGCCTCCCTTGATGTACCGCTTCAAGTGCCCTGCCTTGATCAGCTCTTTGATTTCTCTTTTTAACTGATAACAATCCTCGGTGTCGTGATCGGTGTTCTTGTGGAATTGACAATACTTGTTGGGATTCCGAGATGACCCGACTTGCATCGGTCGGGGTCGATGGATGTATCCGCCATCCTATATTTACATCAAGATTTCTTTCCACGATGTGTTCAAGGGGGTGTAGTAGGGACTTGAGCTCGTTCGATCTCTTAGCTCGGCGATCGGTCTTGGGCCACTTTTCCTCCTTACAGTCATCAGTCATTGGCCTTTTCTTCTTGGCTCGGCCTTTGTTTCCCTTCTAGGCTTGGAACACCTTGACCATATTTGCAAACTCATTGCACCTCTCCAAGAGCTCGGCCAGGTTTTTGGTCAGCTTTCAAGCCAAGTCCTTGATGAGGTCCATGTCAGTGAACCCGTTGCTCATCGTAGTATGGGCCGTGGCCTCATCCAAATCCTTGATGTCTAAGGATTCTTTGTTGAAACATGAGATGAACGCTCGGATCGACTCATCAGATCATTGCTTCACACTGAGGAGGTTTACCGTCGTCTTCTTGTGTTTCATGCTACTCTTGAAGCGCGTGACGAAGGCTCGACAAAGTTGGGCAAAGCTCGTTATCGAGTTCGGTGGTAACCAGGAGAACCATGAGCTTGCCACGCCCTTGAGAGATGAGGGGAAAGCCTGACAAGAGACAATCTTGGTTCCCCCGTACACGGTCATCATCGCATTGAAGTAGTTGATATGATCGGTTGGGTCGGTTGTCCCGTCATACTGGTCCAAGGGAGGTGGATTAAACCTGGTCGGTAGGGACGCGGTCAGGATCTAGGGAGGATAAGGGTGTCGTCCGACCAAGGAATAGGCGTCGCCTATTTCTTTAATCCCTCCACCTGCTCGGCCAAGTCTCATAGCTGCTTTTCCAGTTCGATTTCAGGTGCTCGGCCGTTCGGCTCATCCAGCTGATGCAAATTATCCCGTTCATACAGCCAAGGTCGGCCATTTTGTCCTTCAGCTCAGGATCGGTTCACTTGGTCGTCCCATTGAGGTCGGCCATTCTAGTCGGCCCGATCAGCATCACCCCTCCTTATTCTTCTTTCCATATGGAAATTGGACCCACGGGGGCTTCTCGGCTGCTCTTCTCTGAGAGGCGGCGGGCTTCGACACTGGGGGCCTACCTCCTGTTGTTCTCGGTGTGCCCTCGGCCATCTGTCCTGTCCTAGCCGGCCTAAAAAGATCGATCTCCTCACTGCCGATGCCGCTGGTTCGATCTCTTACCCAGTCCTCGGGCTCCGACGATGCTCCTGCTCATCCCACCAAGCGCTCTTGTTGGGATGCGAAGGAGGAGTTTTCTGACGAGGTGGATGTGACAGTGCAGCTCGGCTCGGCTTGGCCTAATGCAAGCCTCCATTTTACTGTAAGTTTCCCTCTACGCGGACCAGGACTGGAGGGGGCGCAATCAGTGGTTGACCCATCAGCCCACCCCGGGCCATCTGGGTCATGAAAGTACGCAGCATCTCGTTGGTGTGGAGCATCTGCAACTGCAAATCCATAACTTGCCAATTATTCGTCGGGGCTTCCGGATCCAAATTCTCCAGTAAGGGTGGCGGCGGTGGTAGGCTCAGCCCGTTCAAGTTTGGCTTGACCTGTGTCCGATCAGCCGCTGCTGTGTCCAGTACACTTCCACTATTCCCACCCTCCGATGGGGGAGTTGGATTGGCCGCGGCGCCCATGCTGGGCTGCACACCCCCTGCCAAAGGGGGTCTTTTGGTCGCGCCTTGCTATGATGCTTCAAGGGGCGATGATCGGCTCGCCTGTCCAACCGACTGTAGCTCGTCTCCACGGGAAGTCAAGCCATGCTGCCCTGATCTCTTATGCACCATTGTTCCTGCTCTTGAAGTTGGTAGAAACGACGATGGCTTGTTGACGTTGTTCCCACAGACGGTGCCAAATCTGTTGCGTGTGAAAACCTCCATCGCCCGGTTCGCCCACGGATGAGCCTGTAAAAAACCGAGTGAGCTCAAGAGAGCTGATATGGGTCTGGCCTAGGAATCTCCAACGTTCAAGTCAGGTCTCCAGTGCAACAACGTAACAGCTTAGTAAAAGTGAGATGAGCATTTGAGCTCCATACCTGAGTATTTATAGAGTGAGGTGAGGCGGTTGGGAGAGTCCTAGTATGGTAGGAGTTCTTCTCTTGGACGGCTCTCTCACGTAGAGCAAAGTGGAGAGTTATTTTAGGGGTCGAACTCTTATTAAGGTAAGAGTCCTAATGGGAGTGTGATTCGGTATTGTGATAGGATTGTGGCTCGATCCTTAACCCGGGGTTCTCGGATTGTGCTGACGTGGCTCTGCGATTCCCAGTGAGCTGTTATAAAGGCTTTTGTGAAGGGCTCGACCACAGTGGTCAGCCTCAGAGCTCAGCCAATGTGGTCAGACTCAAAGCTCGGCCTCGGCCTCGACTGACAGCGGTGAGGTCGGCTCAGAGTCGATGGCCTATTTGGGTGGCGTCGCATGGTGCGGGTGCTCGGCACATAGGAGATAGAATGCCAGATCTATCGGTGGTCTGGTCAGCCCGACTTCCCTCGGTTTAGGTCGGTCCTTGGATTGACCTCAGCTCAGTCAGATGGCAGCATCTGATTGGTGGGGCGATTCTATGCCTTATCAGTGACATTCGAATCGAAACCTATTTCGGCATATGTTCATTTTAGATTTAAACAAGATCGGGTGGGTCATTTGGGGTTATTTGGGGGCATTTCTGTACTTTTTTGGGCTTGAGATTTTCTAAAAAGTATCTGTATCTCTTATTAGAAGTGTGGATGCGATGTTGAGGGTCGTGACCTTTGAATCGATACCTATTTCGACATATGTTCATTTTCGATTTAACCAGATCGGGTGGGTCGTTTGGGGTTATTTGGGGGTATTTTTGTACTTTTTTGGGCTTGGGATTTTCTAAAAAGTGTCCATATCTCTTATTTGACGTGTCGATGCAATGTTGAGGGTCGTGACCTTCGGATCGATACCTATTTTGACATATGTTCATTTTCTATTTAAACCAGACCGGTTAGGTCGTTTGGGGTTATTTGGGGGCATTTCTATACCTTTTTGGGTTTGGTATTTTGTAAAAAGTGTCCTTACCTCTTATTAGACGTGTGGATGCGATGTTGAGGGTCGTGACCTTCAAATCGATACCTATTTTGGCATATGTTCATTTTTGGTTTAAATCAGACCGGGTGGGTCATTTGGGGTTATTTGGGGGCATTTCTGTACTTTTTTGGGTTTGGTATTTTCTCAAAAGTGTCCTTATCTCTTAGTAGATGTGTGGATGCGATATTGAGGGTCGTGACCTTTGAATCGATACCTTAGGCATATATTCATTTTCAGTTTAAACCAGATCGGGTGGGTCATTTTGGGTTATTTGGGGGCATTTTTATACTTTTTTGGGTTTGGGATTTTCAAAAAAGTGTCCATATCTCTAATTAGACGTGTGGATGCGATGTTGAGGGTCGTGACCTTCGAATCGATTCCTATTTCGACATATGTTCATTTTTTATTTAAATCAGACCAATGGTTGTTTGGGGTTATTTGGTGGCATTTCTATACTTTTTTGGGTTTGGTATTTTCTAAAAAGTGTCCTTATCTCTTATTAGACGTGCGGAAGCGATGTTGAGGGTTGTGACCTTCTAATCGATACCTATTTTGGCATATGTTCATTTTTGGTTTAAACCTGATCGGATGGGTCGTTTGGGGTTATTTGGGGGCATTTCTGTACTTTTTTGGGCTTTGGATTTTCTAAAAAGTGTCCTTATCTCTTATTAGACGTGGGGATGCGATGTTGAGGGTCATGATGTTCGAATCGATACCTATTTCGACATATGTTCATTTTCGATTTAAACCAGACCGGGTGGGTCGTTTGGGGTGATTTGGGGGCATTTTTATACTTTTTTGGGTTTTGTATTTTCTAAAAAGTGTCCTTTTCTCTTATTAGACATGTGGATGCGATGTTGAGGGTCGTGACCTTCGAATCGATACCTATTTCGGCATATGTTCATTTTTTATTTATACCAAACCGAGTGGGTCGTTTGGGGTTATTTGGGGGCATTTCTATACTTTTTTGGGTTTAGTATTTTCTCAAAAGTGTCCCTATCTCTTATTAGATGTGGGGATGCGATATTGAGGGTCTTGACCTTCAAATCGATACCTATTTTGGCATATATTCACTTTCGGTTTAAACCAGACCGGGTGGGTCATTTTGGGTTATTTGGGGGCATTTCTGTACTTTTTTGGGTTTGGGATTTTCTAAAAAGTGTGCATATCTCTAATTAGAGGTATGGATGCGATGTTGAAGGTCGTGACCTTCGAATCGATTCCTATTTCGACATATGTTCATTTTCAGTAAAATTGCATCGGGTGGGTCGTTTGAGGTTATTTGGCGGCATTCTATACTTTTTTGGGTTTGGAATTTTCTAAAAAGTCTCCTTATCTCTTATTAGACGTGTGGATGCGATGTTGAGGGTCATGACCTTCGAATCGATACCTATTTTGACATATGTTCATTTTCGGTTTAAACCAGATTGACTGGGTCGTTTTGGGTTATTTGGGGGCATTTATGTACTTTTTTAGGTGTAGGATTTTCTAAAAGTGTCCTTATCACTAATTAGAGGTGTGGATGCAATGTTGAGGGTCGTGACCTTCGAATCGATACCTATTTCGACATATGTTCATGTTCGGTTTAAACCAGACCGGGTGGGTCGTTAGGGGTTATTTGGGGGCATTTCTGTACTTTTTTGGGTCTGGTATTTTTTAAAAAGTGTCCTTATCTCTTATTAGACGTGTGGATGCGAAGTTGAGGGTCGTGACCTTCGAATCGATACCTATTTCTGGCATATGGGCATTTTCATTTTAAACCAGACCGGGTGGGTCGTTTGGGGTTATTTGGGCGCATTTCTGTACTTTTTTTAGGCTTGGGATTTTCTAAAAGGTGTCCTTATCTCTTATTAGACGTGTGGATACGATGTTGAGGGTCATGACTTTCGAATCGATACCTATTTCGACATATGTTCATTTTCGGTTTAAACTAGACCGGGTGGGTAGTTTGGGGTTATTTGGGGGCATTTCTGTACTTTTTTTGGTTTGGTATTTTCTCAAAAATATCCTTATCTCTTGTTAGACATGTGGATACGATATTGAGGGTCATGACCTTCGAATCGATATCTATTTCGGCATATGTTCATTTTCGGTTTAAACCAGACTAGGTGGGTCGTTTGGGGTTATTTTGGGGCATTTCTATACTTTTTTTGGGCTTGGGATTTTCTAAAAAGTGTCCTTATCTCTTATTAGATGTGTGGATGTGATGTTGGGGGTCGTGACCTTCGAATCGATACCTATCTCGACATATATTCAGTTTTGGTTTAAACCAGATTGGGTGGGTTGTGCAGGGTTATTTGGGGGCATTTCTGTACTTTTTTGGGCTTGGGATTTTTTAAAAAGTGTCCATATCTCTTATTAGACGTGTGGATGCGATGTTGAGCATCGTGACCTTCGAATCGATACCTATTTGAAACCGTTACAAGGGGAATCCTCGTAAGTTTCTTCTCCTCCACTTATTAATATGCTTAAACTCAGCGGGTAGCCCCGCTTTGACTTGGGAGTCGTTGTCGGCGTGTCACGAGACAACGCCTTTTCGGGTTACTAGAACCCAATGTAGGCAGAATGCACACGACATTCGGACTAAATGACAAAGTGGCTTCAACCACCACTAGTCGTGACGCTCGCCACACAGGGGGCTCTTTCCTTTGGGCCGACCGTACTCCAAAACGAGGCACGGGGGGCCAAACTCCACATTGCACTCGGCCACCATAAGGGCAACAGAGGGCGGGCGACGTGATGCGTGACGCCCAAGCAAGCATGCCCTCAGCCTAATGGCCTAGGGCATAACTTGCGTTCAAAGACTCGATGGTTCATGGGATTCTGTAATTCACACCAAGTATCGCATTTCGCTACGTACTTCATCGATGCAAGAGCCGAGATATCCATTGCAAAGAGTCGTTCGTGAGATTCGGATTCTAGACGACATACATCACACCAAAGTTACGATGGCACGCCCATTTTGTTGTGAATTCCTTGGTGCCAACCGCGCCGATTGTTGTGTTTGGGTCAATGCCACAAATACCCACGGACCGACCTTACAAGGGTCAGGGAGGAAGGGGCTTACACCCCCCCACACCCTTCCCCCTTGATCATGTGATGCAACATGTTCACGGGTCTATCTGCTGAGCAGGTATCGACAATGATCCTTCCGCAGGTTCACCTACAGAAACCTTGTTACGACTTCTCCTTCCTCTAAATGATAAGGTTCAGTGGACTTCTCGCGATGTCGTCGGCGGTGAACCGCCCACGTCGCCACGATTCGAACACTTCACCGGACCATTCAATCGTAGGAGCGACGGGAGTTGTGTACAAAGGCAGGGATGTAGTCAACGCGAGCTGATGACTCGCGCTTACTAGGAGTTTCTCATTGAAGACCAACAATTGCAATGATCTATCCCCATCATTATGAAATTTTCAAAGATTACTAGGGCTGTCGCCCAAGGCTATAGACTCGTTGAATACATCTCGTGTAGCACGCGTGCAGCCCAGAACATCTAAGGGCATCACAAACCTGTTATTGCCTCAAACTTTTGTGGCCTAAACGACCATAGTCCCTCTAAGAAGCTGGTCGTGGAGGGTACCTCCACATAGTTAGTTAGCAGGCTGAGGTCTCATTCGTTAACAAAATTAACCAGATAAATTGCTCCACCAACTAAGAACGGCCATGCACCACCACCCATAGAATCAAGAAAGAGCTCTCAGTCTGTCAATCCTTACTATGTCTGAACCTGGTAAGTTTCCCCGTGTTGAGTCAAATTAAGCCGCAAACTCCACTCTTGGTGGTGCCCTTGCGTCAATTCCTTTAAGTTTCAGCCTTGCGACCATACTCCCCCCGGAACCCAAAAACTTTGATTTCTCATAAGGTGCCGGCGGAGTCCTAAAAGCAACATCCGTCGATCCCTGGTTGGCATCGTTTATGGTTGAGACTAAGACGATATCTGATCGTCTTCGAGCCCCCAACTTTCGTTCTTGATTAATGAAAACATCCTTTGCAAATGCTTTCGCAGTGGTTCGTCTTTCATAAATCCAAGAATTTCACCTCTTAGTATGAAATACGAATGCCCTCGACTGTCCTTGTTAATCATTACTCCGATCCCAAAGGCCAACACAATAGGACCAAAATCCTATGATGTTATCCCATGCTAATGTATATAGAGCGTAGGCTTGCTTTGTGCACTCTAATTTCTTCAAAGTAACAAAGTGTCCGGAGGCACGACCCGCCAATTAAGGCTAGGAGTGCATCGCCGATGAAGGGACAAGACGATCGATACACACCATGAAGCGAACCGATCGGCCCATCCCAAAGTCCAACTACGAGATTTTTAACTGCAACAACTTAAATATACGCTATTGGAGCTGGAATTACCGCGGTTGCTGGCACCAGAGTTGCCCTCCAATGGATCCTCGTTAAGGGTTTAGATTGTACTCATTCCAATTACCAGACTCAAAGAGCCCGATATTGTTATTTATTGTCACTACCTCCCGTGTCGATTGGGTAATTTACGCACCTCGCCTTCCTTGGAGTGGTAGCGTTTCTGGGCTCCCTCTCCGAATCGAACCCTAACTCACCGTCACCACCATAGTAGGCCACTATCCTACCATAGTTGATAGGGTAGAAATTTGAAAGATCGTCGCGGCACAAAGGCTATGCGTCGTCGAGTTATCATGAATCATCGGAGCAATGGGCCAAGCCCGCGTCGACCTTTTATCTAATAAATGCATCCTTCCAAAAGCGGGGTTTGGTGCATGTATTGTCTAGAATTACTACGGTTATCCGAGTAGCAAATACCATCAAACAAACTATAACGATTTAATGAGCCATTAGCGTTTCACGGTTTGAATTAGTTCATGCTTACACATGCATGGCTTAATCTTTGAGACAACCATATGACTCACTTTGGTAGGATCAACCAGGTAGCTTCCTTCTTGATGCAGTTTTGCATGAAGAACATCCCCCAATTGCATTGGATGATGTCAATCAAGATGGACATAATAGTCTATCTTTTCTTGTGAAACGAATCACAACCAAATGATACAAGAGAACTCATGTCCACTTGGCCATGAAATGTCCCACATCCTTGAGAACACAATGCACATTTACCACAATGTCAAAAGGCATGGTAGCATATGCATCACATTCAAAGCCACCCCACACCACAACAAGGGCAGGCAAGAGATAGAATGAGAATCAAGAGGCCGATTTCTTTCCACCCGACTAGGTAAGCAACACAGGAACCTTGTCATGCTGACCAAAGGCACTAATAGCCCAAATCACAACCCACAAAGGTATCTATACCTGGTGGTTCAATAGACAAGTAAAGAGCCCACTATCACAAGAAAACTGAAAGCCACTCACATGCATCACGTCCACAAACAAGAAATGGCACTACACAACCAACTTTTAGAAGGAATGAGTAAGACCAATGCTTGAAGGCCCCGCTTAGCATGAAAGATTGAATTCGATTTCCCACTAGGAGCAACAGTCTAATAAGAGGTAACACATCATATGCATGGTGTTTTGAAAAACATGCAACATCATCTGTGGTGTGATTTGACAAAAACCCATCAAAAGTCGGCCCATGTGAGGCAGCCGCTTGCAGCACGAGCAAGGGACACAAATAGGTCCACCAATGCCCCACCTAGGCCATTACCTCACCTTGGGCCAACAATCGACCAAGGCACCGCAAAACCCCACTAGATAGCAACACATCTTTATGCATGGTATTTTGAAAAACATGCAACATCGTCCGTGGTACGATTTGACAAAACCCCGTCAAAAGTTGGCCCTCATGAGGCACCGCTTGAGGCATGAGCCAGGGACACAAGTAGGTCCACCGATGCCCCCACCTAGGCCATTACCTCACCTTGGTCCGACAATCAACCAAGGTACCGTAAAACCCCACTGGATAGCATCGCATCGTTATGCATGGTGTTTCAAAAAACATGCTACATCATATGTGGTGCGATTTGACAAAGCCCCGTATAAAGTCGGCCCACGTGAGGCACCGCTTGCGGCATGAGCCAGGGACACAAATTGGTCCACCGATGCCCCCACCTAGGCCATTACCTCACCCTGGGTTGACAATCAACCAAGGCACCGCAAAACCCCACTGGATAGCAATGCATCGTTATGAATGGTGTTTTGAAAAACATGCAACATCGTATGTGGTGCGATTTGACAAAGCCCCATCAAAAGTCGGCCCACGTGAGGCACCGCTTGCGGCATGAGCCAGGGATACAAATAGCTCCATTGATGCCCCCACCTAGGCCATTACCTCACCCTGGGCCGACAATCTACCAAGGCACTGTAAAACCCCACTAGATAGCAACACATCGTTATGCATGGTGTTTTGAAAAACATGCAACATCGTCCGTGGTGCAATTTGACGAAACCCCGTCAAAAGTTGGCCCACATGAGGCACCACTTGCGGCACGAGCCAGAGACACAAATAGGTCCACCGATGCCCCCACCTAGGCCATTACCTCACCCTGGGCCGACAATCAACCAAGGCAGTAAAACCTGATAGCCACCTATGATATGCAACATCGTTATGAATGGTGTTTCGAAAAACATCCGGCAACAATCGTGCTGTGGTGCAATTTGACAAAGCCGTCGTCACAAAGTCAGCCCACGTGAGGCATCGCTTGCGGCACGAGCCGAGGGACACAAATAGGTCAAGCCCCCACCTAGGCCATTACCACTCACCCTGGGCCGACAATCACCAAGGCAACGACAAATCATTTGGGAGACCAAGATTGGGAGAGGGGAAGGGACCACCATATGCATGTGCATAGGGCTGCCCCACTTGTACGCACCACAACGCACAAGGTTGCCCTTGGCTGCACCATAGTGCACAAGTCTCACGTAGCGTGGCTGCACCATAGTGCACAAATGCGCCTAGCGTGGCTGCACCATAGCGCACAATAATGCCCAACATAGCTACACCATAGCGCATAGGGCTACACAACGTGGTTGGACCACTGCGCACAAGTGCGCCTAGCATGGCTGCACCACGACGCACAACGATGCCCAACATAGCTGCACAACAACACATAGGGCTGCACCACATGGTTGCACCACAGCGCAAATGCGCCTAGTGTGGCTACACCACAACGCACAACATCGCCCAATATAGCTGCACCACGAGCGCATAGGGCTGCACAACGTGGTACGCACCACAGCTCACAAGTCCGCCAAGCGTGGCTACACCACAAGATACACTATGATGCCCAACATAGCTGCACCACAATGCATAGGGCTGCATAACATGGCTGCACCACAACGCATAGGGCTGCACCACCATGGCTGCACCACAGCACACAAGTTTACCTAGCATGGCTGCACCACAACGCACAACGATAAGCTTAACATAGCTGCACCCCATAAGATAGGGTTGGGATAACTGGGCACGCTGACATCGCTAACGTGGTTGGACCACAGCACACAACGATGCCCAACATAGTTGCACCATAGCACATAAGGCTGCACAACGTGGCTGCACCCAAAGACACGAGGTGGCATGGGTGGCTACACTACACGCCAAAGGTGCACAACATGGTGCACAACATGGGACCAATGTGCCTTTGGACGGTTTTCTCATGTGCCATGGCTTTATTATGTACGCATGCTGCCTCACGCATGCACACCATGTGCAACGCTGGGTGCCCATCCGTGCCACCCAACCAAGGTAGCCACCCCCTCAGTGGTAGCTCTTATGCTTTTGCACTTTTCCAAAAGGAGACATGACCTTTAAGAAAAGTCATCATTGGCTATTTCTTGAGCTTACAAACATCATATGGTTATGCAAATTGGTAGAAAATTAGAGAAAATTTAAAGGAACATTTTTAAAAAACTTTCATTAATTTATCATTTATATTTATTTTTTATTAATATTTTTGTATCAAAAAATCAAAAATTTAAAAAATTGTGAAAAATCCAATATGTTGAATTTTTTCACAAAACAAAATTTCAAATGGCTTAGCTAAATTTATAGAATGTATTGGCAAGAGATTGGATCACTTCAACTTTGTTTACTATTTTTTATAATTTTTTTTAAAAGATCATAAAAAATTCATCGATCAGTCATATTGGTCTGCTTTCTTAAGTTGCAAACATCACATGGTTATGAAAATTGGTAGGAAATTAGAGAAAATTCAAAGGAACATTTAAAAAAACAATTCATTAATTTATCATTTATATTTTTTTTTATTAATTTTTTTGTATTAAAAATTTAAAAAATCGTGAAAAATCCATTTTGTTGAATTTTTTCACAAAACCAACTTTAGATGGCTTAGATAAATGCATAGAATGTCTTGGCAAGAGTTGGATCACTTCAACTTCGTTTACTATGTTTTATAATTATTTATTGAAAAGATCCTAAAATATTCATCGATACTAATAATGCACCTTTTAAGTGCCTAAAATTTACAAAAATATATCTGTGTCCATCAAATAAATGATTACAACCATTTTCCAAACCAAAGGGTTGTTTTTGCACGAAGGGAATATAGGATCCGTGATACGTTGTGCGGGCATGGCCACGATGTGCAACGGCCAGCACACACATGTGTGCATCATGACCCCCGGTAGGCTCAAGAAAGGCATGGGTGGGTAGTAACATAACCTCTTTGCATATGAAGCATTGTAAATTGTGTGGCTGCGGTGCCAACCATGCCGAGGCAAAGGCAGCCATGCTGGGCAGCCATGTGCACGATGTATTTGCCATGCCGGGCAGCCACATACGAGGCAAAGGCAGCCATGATTGGCATGCCATGTGCGCTAGTGCAAGCCATGCTAGGCAGCCCTCGCGAGGGCAGGCAACCTTGTCAGGGTAGCCTTGTGCACGAGGCAGCCGGCCAGCTTTGGGCAGCCATGTGCGAGGCAGCCAACCATGCTTTGGGCAGCCTTGTGCGAGGTAGTGCCAGCCATGTCGGGCAGCCTTGGGCGAGGCAAGTCTGCTACTATGCTGGGCAGCTCTTGTGCGAGGCGGCAGCCATGCCATCTTTAGGCAGCCTTGTGCCAGGCCTACTAAGCTGGCAGTTGCCTGCCATGCTAGGCAGCCTTGTGCTCAACATGCCTGCCATGCATACAAGGGCAGCACCATGGTCACGAACAGGCACACATGTCCATAGATAGGAACACAATCGTAGTAGGGCACCACAACTTAGGCATTTAATTTAATCTTTGCACCACACTTGGGGGCACACGCGCTTGGTCTACAACTTTATGGCACCACACTTGGATCACAACCGGGGCACATATAGGTACCATACTTTGGGACATAGGTACAACTTGGGGAATCCCACGGGCACATCGGCACACAAACAAGGTAATCGACTACAACATGCATTTCTTTTTATCTTGGATACAACTGGGTGGTAGGCGCTAAAGGGGCACATAGTGTCACGTCGTTTGTGTGTGTGCATGGCTAGTGCGTAGCATAACCTCAGTAGGTATGGGATAGAGTTGTAAAAGGTTGGGGAGGGGAAGGGGAGGGACGAATCGATGCGACATGAGCTGAATCTCAGGTGGATCGTAAGAAGGCCACTCCTTCGCCACTTATAATACCCCATCACGTATTTAAGTCGTCTACAAAGGATTCTACCCATCGCCCGATAGGAATTATGCTTCAAGGCGGCCCCACGCAACACGTCCGTCACGTGGGGCTTGGCCAACGACATGTGCCTCTTGAAGTCGGGAGGCCCTATCATGAAGTCAAAGCTGAAACGGGCGACGGTGCATGTCGCTTCTTTAGCTGGATTTCGACTTAGAGGCGCTCAATTATAATCCGCACACGGTAGCTTCACGCCAATGGCTTTTCAACCAAGCGCTGATGACCAATTATGTGAACCAACGGGCTCCTCTCGCACTTCAGGTTGAATTACTATCGCGACACTACATCGCAGGGTAAAACTAACCCTGTCTCACGATACTCGGTCTAAACCTGAAATACTCACGTTCCCTATTGGTGGGTGAACAATCCAACACTTGGCGAATTTTTGCTTTGCAATGATAGGAAGAGCCGACATCGAAGGATTAAAAAGCAACGCCGCTATGAACGCTACGCTGCTTACAAGCGCTTATCCCGTGGTAACTTTTTTGACACCTCTAGCTTCAAATTTTGAAGGTCTAAAGGATCGATAGGCCACGCTTTCATGGTTCGTATTCGTACTAGAAATCAGAATCAAACAAGCTTTTACCCTTTTGTTCCACCCGAGATTTTTGTGCTCATTGAGCTCATCTTAGGACACCGTGCATTATCTTTTAATGGATTTGCCTCCCACCCAAACTCCCCCGACAATGTCCTCCGCCTAAATTGGCCTGCCGAGGCAGTGCCTTAGGTCCAAAAGGAGGGGTGTAGCCCCACCTCCGACTCATGGAGTAAGTAAAATAAAGTTAAAAGTAGTGGTATTTCACTTTTGCCCGGGATCCCACTTATCCTACACCTTTCAAGTCATATCACAAAGTCGGACTCGAGTCAAGCTCAATAGGGTCTTCTTTCCCCACTGATTTCGCCAAGCCCATTCCCTTGGCTATGGTTTTGCTTACCGGATAGTAGACAGGACAAAGGGGGAATCTTGTTAATCCACTCATATGCGCTACTAATTAGGTGACGAGGCATTTGGATACCTTTAAGAGACTCATAGTTACTCCCGCTGCTTACCCGCTTTTGGTTGAATTTCTTCACTTTGACATTCGTGAGCAATCAAGTAAAAATCACACTTCGCGTGAGCATCCGCAGGGACCATCGCAATACTTTGTTTTAATTAAATAGTCGGATTCTCCTTGTCCGTACCAGTTCTCGAGTCGACTGCTTGACGCCCGAGGAAGGCTCCCGAGGGGTCGCTCCTAATCCATCCCCCGACGGGCACGCTGGGCAACCGCTCTCGCCATGGAAATAGCTCGAGCAGTCCATCGACAAGTAATGGGTTTAGGACTGGGACCCCGTGCCCAGCCCCCGCAGCCAATCCTTTTCCCGAGGCTACGGATCCATTTTGCCGACTTCCCTTGCCTACATTGTTCCATTGACTGCAGGTTGTTCACCTTGGAGACTCCGATGCAGTTATGAGTACGACCATGGCATGGTCGGGCATTCGGCCCCTCCGGATTTTTAAGGGCCTCCTGGGGTGCACGGACACCACACGACGTGCGGTGCTCTTCTAGCCACTAGACCTTACTCGCTGAGCCATTTCAGGGTGGGAAGGCTGTTAAATAGAAAAGATAACTCTTCCTAAGGCCCCCTACCAAAGTCTCCGGACTTCCTAACGCTGTCGTTAACCGCCACATCCCGCTTTGGGAATTTTAACCGATTCCCTTTCGGAGCATGCATGTGTACATGCTCTCTAACGGGCTTCCCCATCCTTTAGGATCGACTAACCCATGTGCAAGTGCCGCTCACGTGGAACCTTTCCCCTCTTCGGCCTTCAAAGTTCTCATTTGAATATTTGCTACTACCACCAAGATCTTCACAGATGGCCGCTCCACTTAGGCTCATGCCCTGTGGTTTAACATCACACCGCTGTGCAGCTTCTCCTACTCATCGGGCCCGATAGTTGGCCCCGATGGCCGAGTATAGGTTGCGCGCTCAGCCGGGCATCCATTTTTGGGGCTAGTTGATTCGGCAAATGAGTTGTTACACACTCCTTAGCAGATTTTGACTTCCATGACCACCGCCCCGTTGTCTTAATCGACCAACACCCTTTGTGGGTTCTAGGTTAGCGCATAATCCGCACCATAACCCGGCTTCCGGTTCATCCCGTATCGCCAATTCTCGCTTACCAAAAATGGCCCACTTGGAGCTCTCGATCTCGTGGCATGGCTCAATGAAGCAGCCGCACCATTCTAATTGCTTAAAGTTTGAGAATAGGTCGAGGGTGCTGCGCCCTGATGCCTCTAATCATCGGGCTTTACTCGATAGAACTCGCCTCAGCAGCTCCAGCCTATCCCGAGGGAAACTTCAGAGGGAACCAGCTACTAGACTATTCGATTAGTCTTTTGCCCCTATACCCAAGTCTACGAATGATTTGCACGTCCGTATCATTGCTAGGCCTCCACCAGAGTTTCCTCCGGCTTCACTCGCTCTGCATAGTTTACCATCTTTCGGTCTCGAGGTATGCTCTCACTCAACCCTTCTTAGAAGATCAAGGTCGCCATCGGTGCAACCCATAGGGGATCCCACTAGTTAGCTTCCTTGTGCTTTACGGGTTTACTCGCCCGCCTGACTCGCACACATGTCACTCCCTGGTTTCAGTGTTTCAAGACGGGTCGAATGGGGAGCTCAACAGCCGATACCCGAAGGATGCAGCAAGAGCCTAATGGCACGCCATGAAGGCGTATGCTGCCTACCACGATACGTCTCTGGGCATAGGGCGACAACCCTGTGCTTAGGCCGCCACACTCGTGATCGGTCCAAGCCTCGAGTCAAGCAAGAACAGCCTATACACCATTCCGCATCCGAGGCGCACGCAGCCCCCATCCGCTTCCTCCCGATAATTTCAAGCACCTTTGACTCCTTTCAAAGTCCTTTTTCATCTTTCCTTGCGGTACTTGTTTGCTATCGGTCTCACCCATATTTAGCCTTGGACCAAATTTATCGCTCGATTGGGGCTGCATTCAAACAACCCACTCACCAACAATACTCGTGGCAGGTGACAGGGTCCAGCATGACGAGTCTCTGCACCTCTCCCGGCCCATTCTAGGGGACTTGGGCCCGGTCCATCGCCGAGACTCTTCTACGGGACTACAATTCAGACGATGAGGCCCGATTCTCAAGCTCGGGCTCTTCCTGCTCGCTCACCGTTACTAGGGGAATCCTCGTAAGTTTCTTCTCCTCCGCTTTATTGATATGCTTAAATTCAGCGGGTAGTCCCGCCGACCGGGTCGCGGTCAAGCGCCTCATGAGACAACGCCTTTTCGTGGTTACTAGAACCCAATGTAGGCAGAACGCAAATGACGTCCGGACTAAATGGCAAAGTGGCTTCAACCACCACTCATCGTGACGCTTGCCACATAGGGCTCTTTCCTCGTAGGCCGACCGTCCTTCAAAATGGGGCACAGGGGCCAAACTCACACCGCACTCAGCCACCATAAGAGCAACATGTCACACCCCAAACCACTCCCTAGGAGGATTAGGTAGGTGACCCAAATTGCGTAACAAAAATTCGCTAAATCCCACGGATTCTAGAAGCAAGTTGCTTACATTCATGGTTCCACATTACAGGTAAGATCAGAGTGCTGAGATAAACTACAATTATAATAAAAGAGAAAGCGAGCAATACGGAAATGATAGTGATATATACATATATAAAGTGTTATGAAACATTCCCACCCGTGATACAACCCACAACAAACAACTAAACCGCCAAAAGCTAAAAGAAAGAAAGATATACAAACATTTATGTACAGTGGTGAGATAACTCAACCCCAAAATAAGAAAGAAAGAAAACCTACAAATTAACCACAACAAAATAGGGATAAACTCCTAAACGTAACAAAAGGAGTCCCAAGATAAAAGCATCGTGTGCTCTCCTCAACGGGCTTCATCAATGACCACCGAGAATGCATCTATCATCGACATGACTCGCCAGTCCACACCAATATCATCATAATAACCAGGGCTCCTTCTCGTAATGAGCCTCCATTCCACAAGCCGCATCGATCTATAAAATCATCTAAGAAAATATATATAACAGAGTGTGAGCCCCATCGAGCTCGTGAGTAAAATATATCATCATGCATGCACGTGCAACCACAATCCCTCATGATCCTACATGATATGCAAGTCCAGATTATTTATTAGCCACCTAGCATTACAACTAAGTCAGGCTAGCTACTACAATCCCCAATACATGTATCCCTGCGTGCGGGCTTGTACACCCCTTCCTCGCGACACACCATTGAGTTGCTCGGAGAGGACCAGCCAGCCTCCCACATCTCGCTCACCAAGGTCAGCCCGACCAGCCCTCTTTGATTAACCTGTAGGATAATCCATCACATTTCTCATTACCATTCTCTTCTCGCATAAAGCCCGCGTGATATAGCTCATATTCACCATTCCGGTGCAAACACATTTCTTTTCTTTTTCATATACATATATGGTCACCTCATAGGCATCCCGCACCTTAACCCCCGTTGGCAAGGGTGTAGCACGGTGATGAAACTCTAACCCCATGTCTATATGGCATCGTATGAGTCGTGGTGTCAATCGCATCCCATTCTACGGG